>NC_142952.1:30027207-30039707 GCF_046866305.1 Octopus bimaculoides | reverse complement strand
ACTACTACTACTACTGCTACTACTACTACTGCTGCTGCTGCTGCTGATGCTACTGCTGCTGGTCCTGCTGCTGCTGGTGGTCCTGCTGCTGCTGCTACTGCAGCAACAACAATAACTACTACTACTACTACTACTACTACTACTACTACTACTACTACTACTACTACTACTACTACTACTACTACTACCCGTTTTGATTGTGTTCAAGGAAAGCATGGAAGTGAGGCGCTAGGAACGGGCGCGAGAATGAGGTGAAAGGAAAGGCGAGAGCGATGTGGAAGGTGTGCTAGCAGTGCGTTGAAGGGTTTTGGGTGTGAGATGCTGCTAGTATTAGTTCGTGTGTCGTTGACGATGACCAAAGCATCAAATAGAAGCCGGGGCGCGGTGAGTCCGACTATGGGGCATGCTGGAATGGCTCTGCTGCATCAGGCACTGATGGTCTGTTGGGACTGAAGGCTAAGAGTTGGCTTCAGACTTGCGTAGTTCGGCTTCACTTTGTACCCCTTTGTACTTTGCAATCCTGTTCTGTTTGTAGGAGGTGGTACCTCTGTTGGTCTATCTTTGCCAGGCAGTTCGGTGTTGTGCTTGCGTTTCCCAGGTGTTGATCTCAACGCTCTTCAGTGAGTAAAGCTTTGGGTGTATCCTTGAATCGCGTTTTGTGTCCAATTTGCATGCGGTTGATTTACCCCAATTCGCCGTAAAACAGTCTTTTGAGGGGTTATATGTCAGGCACCCTCTTTAGCAGTGTGAAAATGCTATTGATAGAGAATATATACATATTAAGGAGTCTTTATCTTTTATCATTTCCTTGTTTCCGCTACTGGGCTGCACTCATGCTGGGGTAGCGCTTAGAAGGATTATAGTCGAAGAAATCAACATCAGTACTAATGCTTTTTTCAAATTTCTGATACTTACTCTATCGGTCTCATTTGCCGAGCTGTTATACTACAGGAACATAAAACAAACTAATACCAGATGATAAGCGCTGGCGGCTGGGTAAATAAGAGAGATACTACTGTCTTTGCAACGAAAATATTTCATTTTGAATCAACGATCATTCATTCAGCAAAATGCTTTCAATTCTGTCAGCATACAAGCAGCCCTCAAAAAATTATCTGTGATTAAATTGGCCCACAGTGTAATTCGAGTTGGCCAGGTCTGGTTTAAAGTGATTCTCCCTCCGAATTCTGAGCGCCATTTTAGATATGAAAACATCTCAGAAACTCCTTAATTTTGTTGCTTCAAATATAGAGAACATGAAACGCCACAAAGATTATAATAGTTGTATCCTTTGATATTGATATTCTTCCATGTTTAACGGTGACTCCCTTACTACAAAGGGCGATATCCAGACACGTATTTAGATATATTTGCAGTTAAATTGCATTTGTCTGTTTCTTTTCTGAGGAGGCGTAAGAGTAAGAGGACGAGAAGAAGAGGAGGAAGTAGGTGAATAAAAAATCGAAGACCACAAACACCACCACCACCACCACCACCACCACTACTACTACTACTACTACTACTACTACTACTACTACTACTAGCAACAACAACAATAATAGTAATAATAGTGAGAAGAAAGAGATGATGATGATGAAGGTGAGTGATGCTGCTGCTGATAATGACGCTGGTGATGACGGTAATGATGATGGTGGTGGTGATGATGATGATGATAATGATGATGATGATGATGGTGGTGATGATGATGATGATAATGATGATGATGATAATGATGAGGATGATGATGATTGTGGTGGCGGTGAGGGTGGTGATGATGATGATGATGATGACGATGATGATGAAAGGTGGGGGGAGAAGAGAAGTGGAAGAGGAAGAAAGAAGAAGAAGAAGAAGAAGAAGAAGAAGAAGAAGAAGAAGAAGAAGAAGAAGAAGAAGAAGATGAAAGAAGAAAAAGAAGAAGATGAAAGAAGAAGAACAACAACAACAATAACAACAAGAAAAAAGAATTACTATTTACTATTTCAGTAAGAATTCTGCTTCATTGTGAATTCGAATAAATATTATTCATAGATATTTGTGTTTATCGATCAGAATGGTTTTAACATTAACACTGGAAGCACATCAATTCCTATCTGAGAAGATGACGTAAATTTGGATGACAATCAATCGGGAACAAATGTACAGAGTCGCAGACAATTATCTTGTGAAAAAGCTGGGGAACAAAATCTGTATTTATATACTTACCCGTACTAACATACATACATAAACATACGCATATGTATGTATCGATCTATCTACCATTCTATTTATCTATATATGTACTGTATGTGAGTATATGTGTAAGTATATATATATATATATATATATATATATATATATATATATATATATGCACATATATACAGACACATATATATACATATATATGTATATATATACATACATATACATATATATATATATATATATATATATATATATATATATATATATATATATATATATATATATATATATATATATATATATATATATATACAGATTGTGTGTGCGTGCATACACAGACGTGTGTATGTGTGTATAAGTGTATGTATATATATATACATATATATTATATATCTAGGTGAACGCGTGGCAGTGTGGTAAGAAGCTTGCGTCCAAACCACACGATTACGGGTTCAATCCCCCTGCGTGGGACCTTGGGCGAGTATCTTTTCTACTATAGCCTTGTGAGTGGATTTGGTAGACGGAAACTGTATGTGTGTGTGTCTCTTTGTGTCTGTATTTGCCCTCCACCACCGCTTGAAAACCGATGTTAGTTTGTTTACCGTAACAAGTTCCGCAAAACTGACTCCTGGAACAAATGTGTCAGACACTTAAAAAAGATAAAGATAAAAATACCGGAATATAGTCATTCGGCTAAAACATTTCAAGCCGATGTTGGTGTGTTTACGTCCCCGTAACTTAGCGATTCGGCGAAAGAGACCGATAGGATAAGTACTAGGCTTAGAAGAGAACAAATAAAAGAATATATATATATTTCGCCCGGCGTCCTAACGTTTCTTATTTCTTTATTGCCCACAAGGGGCTAAACATAGAGGGGACAAACATGGACAGAGAAAAGGATTAAGTCGATTACATCGACCCCAGTGCGTAACTGGTACTTAATTTATCGACCCCGAAAGGTTGAAAGGCAAAGTCGACCTCAGCGAAATTTAAACTCAGAATGTATAGACGGATGGAATGCCGCTAAGCATTTTGCCCGGTGTGCTAACGTTTCTGGCAGCTCGCCGCCTCATCACACAATACACTCACCCGCACACACACACACACACACACACACACACACACGCACACACACACACACACACACACACACACACACACACACACACACACACACACACACACACACACACACACATTCACACGCTTATACAAGAAGCGCGCCGAAACATTTTTCAACGACATTCTCTAGTCATCACTAAGTAGTTGAAATAACAATCCATTTTTCCTGACAACGAATCGCCATTTTGGCTTAAGTTCATGCAGTTTATCGTTAATTATTTAGAAATCTGTATGCAAGTGGTAGCTTTTCAGAAATTATTAATGTATTGTAGAGTTTCAGTTGAAAATTTTCTATTCACAAGTGTTTTTCTAGGGACAATCAAGCGTTGTCATTGGCATCCAGTAACTTAAGATAACAATGCAACGCATCTTGAAATATACGAAACGTAACCCGAAGGTGACTACAGAGTGTGTTCTGCCATATACACATACATACATACGTGTATATATATATATATATATATATATATATATATATATACATATATACATGTGTGTGTATATATTTATAATGTATGTTAAGAAAGGAAGCTGATGAAATGCTAGTTGGGGAAAGAGACACGAAAATTGCTGAGTATTGCTTGAGGGCTTTCAAGTTTGTTGTGAGTTTAATAATTCTCGGTGCGTTTATGTTTTCATGTTATTAAATAGTTGCGCGTGTGCGAGCGTGTGTGTATGTGCATGTGTATGTGTGTGTATGTGTGTGTGTGTCGTGTGGGCGATTGTTTAATGTTTGTGTTTTTCTATCTATATTTGTGTACACGTGAGCGCATGGGTGTTTAAGAGTGTATTTCTCATTGGGTCTGTGTATATGTATATTCATGAGCGCATGTGTATTACTGTATGTGTGTGCGCGCGTGCGCGCGTGTGTGCGAGTATATGTATATGTCTATTTGTGTATGTATGTATGTATGTATGTATGTGTGAGCAGGTTTTTTGTGTGTTAAGAATTTGAGTTTGTGTGCGCATATTTCTGTGTGTGTGTGTATGTATTTTTGCGCGTGTGTGTGTATTTTTGTGTGTGTGTGTATTTATCTGTATATTCTTTTATTTGTTTCAGTCGTTTGACTGCGGCCGTGCTGGAGCACCGCCTTTTGGTCGAAGAAATCGACCCCAAGACTTATTCTTTGGAAGCCTAGTACTTAATTTATCGAACTCTTTTGCCGAACCATTAAGCAAAACCAGTGGGGGTACGTAAACACACCAACACCGGTTGTGAAGTGGTGATGGAGGCAAATACAGAAACAAAGAAACAGTCACACACAGACGCACACATACACATACGCACACATACGCATACACACACACACACACACACACGCACAAACACACACATATATATGTATGTATGTATGTATGTATTTGTATGTTTGTGTGCTTGTGTTTGTCCCCCACCATCGTTTGACAATTTGACAATTGATGTTCGTGTGTTTACGTCTCCGTAACTTAGCGGTTCGGTAAAAAAAAAACGATAGAATAAGTACTAGGCTCACAAAGAATACGTAAAATGTGTGTGTGTTAGTGTATGTAATCTTATATCATAGTGTTTTCTTAGTGATTTGTATATGTATGTGTGTGTTTGTGTTGCATGCATGTATTTGTGAAACTGCGTCTGTGTATCTTATGTGTATAAATGTGTATGTATGCTTATCTCATTGTTTGTAAGTCATTAAGTGTATGTGTGTAAGTATGAGTTTGTATTTGTGTGTATGTGTACGTGCATGATTTAGTTATGGACGTGGATGTGCGTAAGTTTATCTGTGTGTTTGTGGGTCTGCGTGCGTTCGAGTGTATATGTGTATTTGTGAGGGTTGCTTTTTCAGTCTTTCTTGCATGTATACGTCTGTTATGAATGTGTATGCACGTGTATATATATATATATATATATGTAAACCTATATCTGTATATGCTGGTAAATGCTTTCGTACCTGTCTGAATGTATATGAGCACCAGTGTTTGCTTGCTTCCGTGTGTGTGTGTGTGTGTGTGTGTGTGTGAGCGTGCATGCGTTCTCATGAGTGTATTTGTATGTATTCTTACGTGTTTGTATGCGTATATATGTATATGTACAGATAAAGCATGTAGCTATATGTGTGCGTGCGCATGCGTGATGTGGTTCTATGCCTCAAAACACTAATAAGTTTTTTAAATGTCAAAATCTTTCCAATCCTAATGCCGAATCTAAGAATGAACTTTCAATCATTTAAGAATTCCATGCCCACCCCTCCACACTCCGACCCATCACACCCACCAATTTCGACAAAATATCGAAAGCTAAAAGAAACAAACAACTTCCAAGCGCATGAGTGCCTTGCGGTATTCGATTACGCCCCTTTTATGCTCAACTTCCGCCGGTGTCGCTCTAATAATCGACTGGGAGTTGGTTGGCACATAATGCTTTGCCCCTCCCCTCAAATAAGGAGCTTTACACCGATGTTAGAAATCCTTAGTGTTATATTTCAAGCTAACGTCGTCGTTTTCATTGTTGTTGGTGTAGCTGTTTAACCCTAGGTAGGCCTTGATCAACCAGACCTACAAGGAAAAGTAACCCAACCCTGGTTATGATGTCTTTTTTAAAAGCTGTGAATGACTATAGGAACGAATATACGTAGTGGCATCCTGGGAAGGTTATTATGAAAATAATAAATAGTCTCACTTGTTCAATTTCATTTCTTTATTATTCGAATAGAGAACTAAAATCGAACCAGTGCGTGTGTTTATTATTATTGGCATAACGACTCTCCCGTCATACAAGAATATCTGTTTCAACACATGAATTCATATCAAGAATCTTACATATCAAATACAAGAGTGAAGCTAATGTATTATTTCCTTCTTAGATAATAATTTTGATTTGAAGAATTCGCTACTATTTCTAGCCGTTTTGATGACCACGTCGACGCTCCTTGCCTTTTATTTCGAATAAGCAGCAAAAATCACGAAGTTCTTCTGAGATATTTTAAATTATATTATTTCTCATACCGAGACAACATCAGAATTAAGTTCAAATATAATTTTACACATTAAAAAGAAAAAGAAAAAACCGAAATCGTTAAAATTTTCTTATCACGTAGCTAAATTACATTTGTCTCCATTAAAGTTATTTCGCTGTTTATAATTTTTCTACGTAACTGGCATACATTTTCTATAATATATAAACACATAATATATATAAATATATTCCTAAAGGTGAACTGATTTCCATTACATAAATAACCGAAATTACACGTTGGATACTCGTAACTTTGTCTATATGTTACTTACACTACTCTTTCAATAAGAAAAAGAAAACACAAAAATGAATAGAAAATGAAAATAAAACAAAAAACCTTTTATGTTCTTCATAATTTCTTTCTAAATCTTTTATTAGTAGATTAGTTTTCATACATTATGAAACATTACGATGTAAAAGCATTTCAGCCTCTAGCAAAATATTTACTGTTAATGTGTTGCCAAAAATGATAAACTATGATGTGATCAGAGTGTTCTCTATTGTTCGAACTGATTAAGTTCTATTGATTATCATAATAATCAGACTGGAAGCAGACCAAAGTTTTAGAAGAAACAAAATAGAATGCAACCAGGTGTTATGCAATAGAAATGTTTACGCTTGGTAAAAGAACGGTTTAGTCTGAGATGTAACATCACTGAAAGGAATAGCTATGGGTTCTCCATTATCACCGATAAGTGCTAACATCTATTTGCTGACGTCTAGATGGAATATTTTGATCGCTAAGTTCTGGAATAAAACTCACAGCTTGACTGAGACATGTGGGCAAAACCTAAATAACAACATACGAACCTTTACGTCATCGCTTAATATTACAGAAAGAACAGTCAAACATCACTCAAATCACATTCAGCTGTCTTAAAATCAGAAGGACTTATTGTCTTCTAGCGGACAGTTATCACAAAATATATAATAATTTCTTCCATATATAATTTCTTCCATATTATATAATAATTTCTTCTAGGATTGTGAAGGCGAGTAACCTAGCGGTTAGGCATGTTGCAGTCTTCGTTGTTTCGATCATCTCCAGACGGACTGCGTGTTGAGTTCTTGAGCAAAACACTTCATTTCACCTTACTCCAGTCCACTCAATGAGTGACCCTGCGTAACCCCGAAAACGATGTTAAGTGCACGTATGGTCGTAACCAGCTATGTATAACAGCATCCGAGAGTCTGGTCGATCATCTGATCGCATAATTTGGCAGGATTAGAAGTTGGAATTTGAAATTGAGGAATTATAGAACACGCGTATTTAAATGTTTTGCTTACTTATTCCCAAGTTATTAAAATTTCTTAAACTACGTAAGAGTTGCCAAGAACAATGCCAACCAGAATTAAGTCTAGTAAACAGATTTAGCATCAGAATAAAATATCAAAACATGATAAAAGACCTATTCATGGTAATAACATTGGGACATTATGTAACAAAGCTGAAGATGGTCAATGGTATTAGTATCTGAATTTAGCATCAAAATAACGAAATATCAGCAGTCGCTAATAACATTAAAAGAATGTCTAGAACAATTAAGGGTAATAATTCTTTTCACTTATAGGGACGAAGCTTGAAATTTGGCGGGAGAGTAAGTCGATTACATCGTCCCCAGTGTATAACTGGTATTTATTTTATTCACCCCGGAAAGGATTTCAGGTAAAGGCAATAATCATCGTGGAATTTTGATTAGTTTTTGCTCCTGTCACCGATAAAGGTCATACGCTGTTTGTCTTGATATGAGAACACCATGTAGCGCACACATGGTTGTGATGCATGTGCCTGGTGTACCCTTCTCAGACGGGTAGTCACGATGGGTATTCTGGGCTTCGTATGTTTGTACCCCAGTATCACTTTGATGGTATGTACTGCTCTCTCAGTCAATAATAATAATAATAATAATAATAATAATAATTGGCACAGGACCAGCAATTTAGGGGGAGGGGTTAGGTCGATGTAATCGACCCCAATATCTAACTGGTAATTATTTTATCGACCCTGAAATGTTGAAAGGCAAAATAGAAATCAGTGGAATTCGAACTTAGAACGCAAAAGCGGAAGAAATGTTGTTAAGTATTTTTGTCCGGCGTGCTAACAATTCTGCCAGTTCATCACCTTAATTAAAGGTAATTATAGCTTCGGAAAACCAGCCAGGGATACCATCTATGGGGTCACTCGATCTTCTGGAAGAAGCAGCCAAATCTTTCTTAAAACACTCAGACGGAAGTCTTAAATAAATGACATGTTGGATAATGTTGTTGAGGTCATAGCTATAAAAAGACGGAGAGTTCACGGATGGAATGTCTTTGATCAGAGGTCTGTTGACTCAGAGATAACTTGTGGTTAAACATCACCACTACTGATTTCCCTCCCACTAACCACCGCTACTGCAACAACCACTACTGCAACCACCACCACCACCACCACCACCACCACCACAACCACCACCACCAACACCACCACCACCACCAGCAGCATCTGTAACAACAGCCCCGGCTCCACCAACTACTCACCAAAAGCATCAACATCACCAGATCACAACCACCGCAAATGCTATCACCATCACCACCACCATCTTTGTCATCACCATTACCACCACCACCGCTGGCGCTGCCACCACCACCACCACCACCACCATCAACATCAACCACAAAAACAACAACAACAAATGTTGTGACACGTCTGTCTGCTTGTAATCTCAATATATGCAGACATACGAATTACTGTATTGTTTTCTTTCTTTGTTTTTTGTCTATAGCTTTAGGTCACGTGATATTTTTACATTTTTATTTATAGTTATTTATGCTCAGGAGAAAAAAAAATCGATATTGCTTGAGTTGTTAATTTTAAATACACATCTTTATCTGATCCAGATTAAATATAATACCGTTCTTGATATTCTTGATATATGATACTACTCTTGGCGAAAGAAAAAGAAAGAAAGGAAAAGGAAAGAAATGGTGATTCTGAAAACTCTGATAAAGTCATTAAAGAAAGACAATAAAATATAATTTTATAATATTTTATTATTTCATTTTAACTTTTAGTCAGTGGTGGGGGTAGCGATTGAGAAAGCACTGGTGGACCCGGTCGGGTCTATGCATGATGACCCCAGCCTCATCAAGTAAGCAAGCAAACAAGCAATTCAAGTCAGGAGGAGAGGTATTACCCATGACTCTTTTACAGGGCCTCCAACACATGTGAGAAGGAGGCAGGAGGTTGTCCTGAAACCGGAAGCCTAGCCAGAATACTTGCAACAGAGTCGACTCCATTTAAGTGACCCAGGGCGAAAGCTGGTGTTGTTAAGTCTGCTGGTAAGTTAAGCCAAGGATAGGAGTTGGATATAGTGGGATCTGAACTCAGAATGCAAAGAGCCGGAGCAAATACCGTGAGGTGTCATATCAGATGTCTTTGTAATTCCGTCAGTCAACCGTCTTGGATAGATATCTTTATTTTGTCGACTTCGAAAAGATGAAAAGCAAAGTTGACCTCGGCAGGATTTGAACTCAGTGCAAAGAGTATCGCAACGAACACTACGAACCATTCTGTCCGACGTTTTAACGGTTCTGCAACTTCGCCACCGTTACAACGGAAAATGTGCTTTAAAAAGCATATTATAAAAATTCAGTAACGTTATATAGTAAGTTGGATATACTGCACACTAAAGAAAAATAATCAAAACACTAATCGATACACCTCCAGGCTTTGTTAGAGTAACGGAATGTCAGAAAGACAATGGTAGCTTGTCACAGATTCTATTTCTTTGAATGTGATTGCTTTCAAGAAAATGAGAGGACTGGAGTCAGGAAAACCGAAATACCATTCTATACATTCTCCTCTCATTCATCTATCATTTAGCATATATACGATCGACCCTTTCATCAATGGTACATTCAATACGGTGTTCCGCTTTTGTTTTTGTGTTTTTTTCTTAATTTTTGTTTTGCTAGATTCAGATTAGAGCAAATTTTATACCGACAAGGTCTATAATCAATATATTTGATACTAATGTACTATTACTTAGTTGTTAGCTTTCGTGTTAACCCATTTACGTGCCGGGTGTGTGAGTGGCAAGTGACTTGGTAGCTAGGGTGTTTGGATCACGATTGAAAGATCGAGGTTTCGATTTCGATACCCGGACAGCGAGGTACGATGTGTTCCGGTGCAAAATATTTCATTTTATGTTGTTCCAGTTCACCCAGTTGCAAAACAGAGACCCGGCGACAACCCCACCCCCCAAAAAAAACTGGCATCTCAATCAGAGGGAGAGCTGTTATCTCCGTGGCTCACTGTCCATTGAGCTGCAGCCATCTTCGAACCTGTTGCACCACTCCTTTATTTGTGTTTTTCCCATAGCATTATATCCAAAGTTCTTCTGAATCTTCTCGATAGTCTGGGTTTGTGTACCACAAAGTATTGGCAGAATTTGATACAGTATCTTTTTGCTCAATGACGAAAAAGAAAAAACAAAAAAACATCACACAGCACACTCTTCACGTCTGAACTCATCGCGTCACTGCGGGCGAATGGTGCAACCTACAAACACGGAAGTTTTTGCGCATGCTCAGGAAGGACGTAGCCACCTAATACCCATGCGGATTTTGCTCACGTATTATCATATTGTGCAAAAAAATCAAGATCGGATACTTTTTGACAAAACCACGTATATGTTTGTTTGTATGTACACACACACACACACACACACACACACACACACACACATACACACACGCACACGCACACGTACACACACACACACACACACACACACGCGAGGATATTTGAACAGCTATATACCATGTTTTACGACGTGAGAGACCTCACTTACGGAAGTAATTACATCATAAAACGTTCCAAATTCGAAGGATCTCAATAGAAATACGCCATTTCCCCCCATTGAACAGACATGAGTAAAGCTAACAGCACTTTGACTGTTCTATGACCAACGAAGTGGATCTGAGGCGTGGGTCCCGCCGCTGCTGCTGGTGCAACAGCAACAACAACAACTACCACCACCACCACCACCACCACCACTACTACTACTACTACTACAAGCAGCAACAATAGAAGTAGTGTTAGTAATAGGGGCAGTGGTAGTAGTAGTAGTAGTAGTAGTAGTAGTAGTAGTAGTAGTAGTAGTAGTAGTAATAGTAGAAGTAGTAGTAGGAGTAGTAGCAGCAGTCGTAGTAACTGCAGCGATTATGCTGATGATGATAATGAAGACGACGATGACAACGACGACGATGATGATAGCGGTGATGGTGGTGGTGGTGGTGATGATGATGATGATGATGATGATGATGATGATGATGATGACGATGATGAAAGGGAGACGGTGGTGGTGGTGAATGGAACAGCTACCGGAGGAGGTGGGGGTTGCTGTCGTGTTTATAATAACGTTTTTATATAAAGATGACGACGACTACGATGATGATAGTGACGATAATGATGACGGTGATGGTGGTGTAGATGATGACGATGATGATGATGATGATGAGGATGATGGTGATGATGATGTTGAAAGGGAGACGGCGGTGGCGGTGAATGGAACAGCTACTTGAGGAGCGGGGGAGGGTTGTCATGTTTACGATAACGTTTTCATAAAGAGCTTAACGTGATTTTACCAAAAAAAGACAAAAAAAAAAAGAGAATTATAAAAAAAGGCAAGAAAATAATAATAATAATAATAATAATAATAACAAAACGAGATAAATGCAATACCAGTTGTTACAAAAAACAAAAAAAACAACAACAAAATTTACAAGTTTAGTTCCATTAATTATTTAAGGTTGCTGCCACCGTTTAAACTAACGAAGGAGGTAAAAGAATACAAAAAAAAAATGGTAGACAATCATACGTAATTGCAAGACAAATAAGATTCCGTGAATAAACTGGTGAGAGCTTGTGTCAAGCTGCACACAGCTACAACCAAATAACACCATTGAAAGTTAGGCTGATTTGTTGATCTAATTTCGCACTTGTGTGACTATTCTCCCCTCATTGTTGAGATTTTAAAACGCTCACAAATAGCAAAGCAATCAAAGCACTCTATTTATTATGTCACTGCTAAAATATTTAGCAAAAGGGGTCTTTCGACGACAAAAATCTCTGCTGATGCGAATTCGTTGTGATTGTTGATTGGTCGGGTTGTTCTAATTCTTGGCTTTCTCAGTCAATCAGTCACTCTCTCAC
>NC_142952.1:30009707-30019707 GCF_046866305.1 Octopus bimaculoides | reverse complement strand
AACACCGGTTGTCAAGGAGTGGTAGGGACAAACGCAGTCACACACACACATACACACACACACACACACACACACACAACACACACACACACGCACACACAACACACACACACACACAACACACACACACACACAACACACACTCACACACAACACACACATACACACATACACACACACCCACACATATATATATATATATACACATGCATCTCGGGAATTTTACCCGCCCTAGATAGATATACACATGTACACTCAGACACACACACACACACACACACACACACACACACACACACACACATATATATATATATGTATATATATATATATATATATATAAATACATACGTAAATATATAGATATATGTATCTGTATACATAAATATATAATTATATGCGTATAAATATATATACATGTGTAATGTATATATATGTGTGTGTATACATACGCGCACACACGACGGGCTTACACAGTTTCGTGTACAAGATTCAAACATAAGGTTTTGGCTGGTTTGGGAGCATTGCAGAACACAAGTGCCACGAAGTGGGGTCGAAGCCGGTGCCATACAGTTGGTAAGCAGGATATATATACTTACATGTACTTATATCTATACACATATGTATGAATGTATGTACGCATGTATTATGCATGACTGTATGTATGTATGTGTGTATGTATATATATATACATATACATATATATATATATATATATATATATATATATATATATATATATATATATATATATATATATATATATATATATATATATATATATATTATTTATTTATGTGTTTCAGCCAAGTGGCTGCGATATATATATATATATATATATATATATATATATATATATATATATATATATATATATATATATATATATACATATATATATATGTATGTATAACAAATGACTTGAAGCAGATCATGAAAATGGGAGTTTCTCTCAAATTAATGCAAGGATATTCACATAGAACTAATACCCATATTTATAAACACTATGAAAGATAATAGTTTTTTTTTTGCTTCGCATTTAATCAGTGATTAAAAAGTATCGATTTTGTTCTTAAAATTTACAAATTGTTATCTCAAAAACCTACAATTAGTTTTAATTATATAGACATGGAGAAGGTAAAGTGCATGAGTCTTGCGCAATCACAACAACAACAACAACAATAATAATAAAAGGAGAATAAACTATGCTAAAAACTGAACTCAACTCCAAAAATCGCATGGAAACCATTGGTACCCTGGCACTTCCAGTCGTCCAATATAGTTTTAACATCATTAAATAGAATCTTACAGAGCTCCAACGTCTGGACGGGAAGACAAGGAAACTACTAACATCTAAGAACATGCACCACTCAAAAGCAGACGCTGATTGTCTGTAGCTATCTAGAAGTAATGGGGGAAGAGGAAGGATGCAGGTAGAACTGTGCTAAAGGACAACCACATTAGCAATGAAGAAGTACTTATCTAGTATGGAGGACTGGATGCTGCGGCTTGCGTGCAGACGCACGAAAGCAGCAAAAAATCACATTCTATTGTCAAGGAAGCTTGCAAATTTGGAAGGGAGCTCGGCATTAACGCTGAATTAGATGAAGAACCTGAAACCACTGCCAAGAAATAAGTAAAACGGATCAAACAGACTGCAAAAGAGAACGGGCAGAAATTAACTGAGATGAAGTATATACTTCGAAGTTGTAATGCTACTGAATGTTTCATATTAGCGGCCCAAGATCATAGCTTGTTTATCAAAAAGCTACCAGGCTACCAAGAAGCTACCAGGCTACCAAAAAGCTACTAGGCTACCAAAAAGCTACCAGGCTACCAAAAAGCTACCAGGCTACCAAACACACTCAAACTTCGGGTGAAGGAAATAAAAATATAAATATACTATTTGTTGTCCTCCATATTCCAACTACAACATCCTACATTCGTCTAGACGATACTTCCTAATTCTACATCAATCATCAAATCACTGACAAATAATTTTAAAAATCACAAACCATCATCAACCGAGGACAACCAATCAAACGCCTCGCAGCAAAAGCGAGGTTCCTGCCAAGAAAGAAATAATGCTGGTAAAAAAACTGTAGAGACCTTCGCTGTGGGATATAGGAAATAATTGGACAAAGAACAACCAAAAGACTGAAGAAAAAGGAGGTGGGTGGGTGTCTTCTACTATAGCTTTGGGCCGACCGAAGCCTCGTGAGTTGATTTGGTAGAGAGAAACTGAAAGAAGCCCGTCGTATATATATATGTGTGTGTGTGTGTGTGTGTATGTGTGTGTGTGTGTGTGTGTGTGTGTATGTGTGTGTGTATATGTGCGTTTTTCCCCCACCAGCGCTTGGTAACAGGTGATGGTGTGTTTTATATCCCCGTAACATTAGCGGTGCGGTTCGGCAAAAGAGAGGATAGGTTAAATACCAGGCTTAAAATATAAATACTGGAGTCGATTCATTCGACTGAAAAAAAAAGAAAAAAACAATCCGAGACGGTGCCCCAGCATGGCCACAGTCTTATGACTGAAACAAGTAAAAGAAAGATCGCAATGTAACGAGAATTATATCGGGGAATCAGGGACAAAACCAACCAGCCATTCAGGCAACCACACTCGACGTATTAAAGATTTATTTCTTTGAAATATTCCATGTAGTAAATTTCCAAACAGCTGCACAAATGGAAAAATTTAAAATATACTTCTTTTGCAAAATAAAGATGAAAATGATCAACTACGCAACGAAACGCAAAGAAACGCAACAGAACGCAAACAAAGAATTCTTTATGGGAATTTTAAATCCGAAACTAAATCGGAAATAATCAGCATCATTCAAAGCAACTTCCTCTAAACCAGAGCATGTATGTTTGGAAAAATGAACAACGAAAGCACTTACACGCAAAATACACATTAGACACAAATTACACTATACGCATACTTCATCCACAAAAGTTGGAGACATTCTATTAAATATTAAAAAAATATTGTAAATAACATTAAAAAAAAAAAAATTCTGAGCGATGAACACACAACCATCCTACGTTCAGCAACACAAGATGTCGCAATTTTGGCTATGACGCTTTCTATGGACTATATATATATAAAAAAAAAAAGAGTAAAAACCTCCTTCGGTCATGAATAACCATGGAATTGCACCGAGAAAGTTACCCTACGGGGTACAAGTCCGCACGAGGTTGTTTACAGAACACCAGCAGTCGCCCACGTATACCAGGCTCCCTTTCTACCTTACCGATGTTCCCCAAGGGAAAGGCAAAGGTCGATACAGCTTGGCACCAGTGACATCGCAACTCATTTCTACAACTGAGTGAACTGGAGCAACGTGAAATAAAGTAAATATACTGCACAACGTATATTGAGTGTAAAACCGGACTGGAGACAAACACAGAAGCCGCGTAATTCTTTATCAGTTACCAACCAATTGCTAATACTCAGTTTCGCACCTTTAATGATAATGTGTGTGTGTTTGTGTGTGTGTGTGTGTGTATATATATATATATATAAGGAAAATAAGACAAGGTAGAAAATGCTAAAATAATTTTATCATGAAGTACATTTTAGTACCGGTTTCCGTCTTTTTAGACTATTTCAAGTAAGAGTAAAATAAGAAAAACAATTAAATTGGAGAAAAAATTAAGTGAAATGTTTTGTAGATATTTTCATAGTCTTTGAATATGTAAATATTTCCATAGTTTTCAGACAGTCTGTCTCTCTCTTTCTATTCCTTTGTGAAGAGAGAGAGAGAGAGAAAGAGAGAGAAAGAAAGAGACACGCACACACAGACAGACTGTCTGAAAACCATGGAAATATTTACCTATTCAAAGACTATGAAAATATCTACAAAACATTTCACTTAAATTTTTTTTCTCCAATTTAATTGTTTTTCTTATTTTACTCTTACTTGAAAAAGTCTGAAAAGACGGAAACCGGAACTAAAATGTACTTCATGATAAAATCATTTTAGCATTTTTACCTTACCTTATTTCCCTTATACGTATCATCTCGTGTGTTACTTTTCTACCTTCTATAAATATATATATATATATATATATATATATATATATATATATATGTATGTATGTATGTATACACACACACACGCACACACACACATATATGTATATATACATCTGTGAATTTAGGTGTTTTTACTTGTAAGTCTTGTGTGCCTGTCTACATACGTAAATATGTGTATAACCATAAATGTATAGGTATATGCCGTTTCATTGTTTATTACATTGTCTGGTTCTACCTGACGTGTCGCAAGACATGCAACATAGGAAGGTGTTTGTGTGTCCAACTAAATTTGAATATATGCATAGCTGAAAACGTACACATTGAGGCGTACATATATATGCACTTATATATATATTGGAGCGAACACATGTTACAAAATGAAGTAGAGAAATTTGAAAAGACAACACGAAACCGGTTATTTCTCCAAATACAATGTTTATATACCAAAAAAATTTTATAACATTTTTCTGACATAATTTAAATATATACTTTAACCATGTAACACAAGCCTTCTGTAGTTTTTTCACTCTTATTATCTTATATATATATATATATATATATATATATATATATATATATATATATATATATATATATATATATATTTATATATATATATATATATATATATATATGTATGTATGTATGTATGTATATGTATGGTCACTAACAACATGCTGTATTAAAACCGATCAAAATGGCGTATATTTAACGAGATACCCCTTATAACATCATTTGACGAGATGCTTCTGCACCGAGAGATACACCACAACCAGTTGCACGGAAGCTCACTCGCGAGGGATCGATTCAGAGTGGGTCGAAGCGATCGTTGTGAGCAATAAAGTTTCAGATATATTCCATTTTCCGTCTCTATCATTTGATATACATACATGCATACATACATACACACTCACACACACACTCACACACACAGACACCACACACAGACACCACACCCACACCCACACCCACTTGTATATTTACATATATATATGTAAATTCTCGATGTGAATCGTATGGTTTGACATGTTTTTCAGAATGGATCTTTATTCTTATAAGAAACATACACGCACACACACACACACACACACACACACACACACACACACACACACACACACACACATACACACACAAGCACACACACACACACACACACACTCACAAACACACGCACGCACATACACACACACATTCACATACACACGCAGGTAATATTTCACTTCCTGTTTGTTATTATCATTAGTTAACTAGTTAATGAGTTAACCAATTAACTAACCGAATGCTTGATGAACCGTTCGATCAATTAATCAATCCGTCAGTTTTGTTTGTTAATGACAAGTGGGTAGATTAATGGTATGGCGTTGCTGAATTCACGAATGGTATTGAATGGTACTAAATGGATGCTGGGAAACAAAACCAACAGTTTTCGTGATCGATTGATCGATTAATCAGAGGCAGTCGATTAGTTAATTCGAGAATTGATTAACGACCTGATTCAAAACGATACAAGTTACAGAGCC
Organism: Octopus bimaculoides; assembly: GCF_046866305.1. Classification (NCBI taxonomy): domain Eukaryota; kingdom Metazoa; phylum Mollusca; class Cephalopoda; order Octopoda; family Octopodidae; genus Octopus; species Octopus bimaculoides. The sequence continues at coordinate 30,014,142 of NC_142952.1, read as the reverse complement.
AGTGCGTGTGTTTCTTAGTTTCATATTGGTAAAATGACTCTCATAATACACATGCACACATTTATATATATAATAACCGGTATAAATGTAAGATGGTCAGTTAATTGAATTCTCCATTCACATTTTGCATTGTATAGCGAAGATAAAAGAGAGACAGAGAAAGAGAGAACCAGTGCACATACTGGGCTTGGTGGCAGGGAATGAGTAAAAGAACACAACACACAGTGAGAAAGAAAATAATCATAGACATAGAAGAAGAACTTCGGCGGAATTTGAATTCAAACGTAAGGAGACAGAAAAATTACCGCCAAGCATTTTGTCCAAACGATTCCGCCAGCTGGCCAACTTGTCAGTAATATTCTAAATATTGCTGGGCGGTGAGCTGGCAGAATCGTTAGCACACCAGACGAAATGTTTAGCGGTATTTCGTCTGCCGTTACGTTCTGAGTTCAAATTCCACCGAGGTCGACTTTGCCTTTCATCCTTTCGGGGTCGATAAATTAAGTACCAGTTTCGCACTCGGGTCGATGTAATCGACTTAATCGCTTTGTCTGTCCTTGTTTGTCCCCTCTATGTTTAGCCCCTTGTGGGCAATAAAGAAATAGGTATTTCGTCTGCCGTTACATTCTGAGTTCAAATTCTGCCGAGGTCGACGTTGCCTTCATCCTTTCGGAGTCGATAAATTAAGTACCAGTTGCGTACTGGTTTCGATCTAATCGACTGGCCCCCTACCCCTAAATTTCGGGCCTTTTGCCTAGAGTATAAAAGAATATTCTAAATATTCCACAGTCTTTTTGCGAATTTGCGGTGTTGTAATAAATGCAGGCGATCAGAAACTCCTAAGACTATAAATAATCCTTTATACTATAGGTGCAATGTCTGAGCATTTTGGAGAAGGGAGAAGGGAGTTAGTCGATTTCGACGATCCCAGTACTCAACTAGGGCTCATTTTACAAACACTGGAAAGGTAAAAAAAAAAAAAATCGGCTTCGGCGGAATGTGAACTCATAACGCCGCGAAGAATTTCATCCGACCTGCTAACGATTCTGCCAACCCGCCAGTAATATGCCACTGTCCTTTATAAATTTGCAGCATTGTTACAAACACAGGAGATCAGTAATCGGAAACACTATAAATAATGTAATTTGTTTCATGTAACTGAAATACCCAGGGAATAAATGGCTGCTATTCAATCAAATAAAACATGCTGAATCTTGCCGTACTTTTGTGAAACTTGCAAAATCAAATTATAACAGCTGAGCAGTGTTCTAGTTGTCAGGAATGGTTGCAACGCCAATAAACAACTCACGCAATGTACCTCACTAAGACTTATACAATAATCCTTACCTTAACAAGACAAGTCCTGCTGCCATAATCACATCAAACACAGGCTTCTCTCTTCATGTTATCTCTGCAAGTACTTAAACAGATAAAAATACCAATGGCTTAAATTTGCTAGCAAAGTTTTCAACATCAGTAACCAAGACAATAGACGATGCACATGCATCAAACACAGTAATTATGTGAACGCGTCCAAGGAAGATACCCAACGACACAGCATAATGCTTTCTGATTTAGCCAGAGGGGCAACAATGCTGAATAACAAAAAAAAAAATAATAATCCTTTCTACTGGAAGCACAAGGCCTCGAATTTGCGGGGGGAGGGGGCATATTAAGTCGACCCCAGTGTGTAACTGGTACTTATTTAATCGACCCCCCCCCGAAAGGGTGGAAGACAAAGTCGACCTCGGCGGAATTTGAACTCAGAACATGAAGACGGACAAAATACCGCAAAGCATTTTGTCCGGCGTGCTAACGATTCTGCTTAGCTCACCGATATAATAGCAAACAACAACAACAACAACAACAATAATAATAATAATAATAATAATAATAATAATAATAATAATAATAATAATAATGATAATAATAATAATAATAATAATGATAATAATAATCCTTTCTAATGTAGGCCTGAAATTGTGGGGAGGAGGATAGTCGATTACATCGACCCCTGTAGTCAACTGGTACTGAATTTATCGATACCGGAAGGATGAAAGGCAAAGTCGACCTCGGCGGAATTTGAACTCAGAAAGTAGCGGCAGATGAAATACCGCTAAGCATTTTGCCCGGCGTGCTAACGCTTCTGCCAGCTCGCTGCCTTCCATTCAACTTCTGTCTACCAAATTCACTCCCTACGCAATGGGTAGACCTGGTTCTATAGTAGAAACTACTTGCCCAATGTAGCGCGCAGTAGGACTGATCCGAAACCACGTGGTTGTAAAGCTAGCTTCTTAATCGTACAGACACGTTCGTACCTGTGTACCCACAGAAAAAAAAATAATAAAATAGACTAAAAATACCCAACGGGAAAATACTAAAATGCCATTTTGAAGTCACTAGCACCGACTCCATTGCATTAACAATAGTACCTATATGCATTGAATGTAGACATTTTTCTCCCCATAAATCTAAAGGAAGATAACGGAACAAAAAAAAATGCCGCTTTATAATCTTTTTACATATCTGGAATAAAATGTTTAGCTGAATCAGGAACAGAAGAGAAAGTGAAAGAGAGAAAAGTCTAGTTTTAATCAATTTTTCGGCGAATATTGATGTTATGTCATTCTAGTTTAACAGCAAGTTCTTATTCAAAAAGACTACATCATTTACAATCAGACATTTCTAGAATTCAATGTATTATTATGAGTCTACTACAGAGTGCTACAATGCAGAAGAAGAAGAAAAAGAAGAAGAAGAAGAAGAAGAAGAAGAAGAAGAAGAAGAAGAAGAAGAAGAAGAAGAAGAAGAAGAAGAAGAAGAAGAAGAAGCAATTCATTGGCTGACAAAGAAAGAGTAAGACCTTTTTGTTAATATTCAGGTAGGATACGAAGAGAATAGAATAAAAATAACAGAAAGAAAACCAGAAAATCAGCCGACAAAACAAGTCGATGATTTACTTTGTAGAGGAAAGGAAAGAATAATATTGACGTTTCTGATGACGGTCTTTCGTCAGTATATGAAAAAACACTTAGACTGAGGTCTGCCGTGAATATCTGGATTCGTTTCATAAGGTCACAACTTAACGTGGTTTCCATGGCATATAAGAGCTTGTGATTACAAGATTCACTCCACTAAACTGTCCGCCGAAGAGTTAACTTCCCAGCTATTGCTAGAATCCATTTTAATAACTGTGTAGTCTGCGGCGACGTGAAATGAAGTGTTTTGTTCAGTAACACAACGAATCGATCGCTCTGGAAATCGAAACCACACTGGTTGATGATCGGTGTTTATTTCGTTTACGTTTCCTTAACTTTGCGGGTCGATAAAAAAAACCGATATAATGAGTACAGGACTTAAAATAAAACAAAACACAAGCACTGCGTCGGTCTGTTTGACGAAAACTGTTCAAGTCGGTGTTGAAGCATGGCCGCAGTCCACTGACTAAAATAAGTAAGCGAAAACCGATATACGATAACAAAAGATGGTTTGTTTCAAATTCAATCCTATTTCAGTCGCATATAACAAATACAAACCAGAAATTGCAATGCCAGTTACCTTATGTCTTGGAGTATTTTCGAAATGGAGGCGCAATGGCCCAGTGGTTAGGGCAGCGGACTCGCGGTCGTAGGATCGCGGTTTCGATTCCCAGACCGGGCGTTGTGAGTGTTTATTGAGCGAAAACACCTGAAGCTCCACGAGGCTTCGGCAGGGGATGGTGGCGAACCCTGCTGTACTCTTCCACCACAACTTTCTCTCACTCTTACTTCCTGTTTCTGTTGTGCCTGTAATTCAAAGGGTCAGCCTTGTCACGCTGCATCACGCTGAACAACCCCGAGAACTACGTTAAGGGTACACGTGTCTGTGGAGTGCTCAGCCACTTGCACGTTAATTTCACGAGCAGGCTGTTCCGTTGATCGGATCAACTGGAACCCTCAACGTCGTAAGCGACAGAATGCCAACAATTTTCGAAATGTCTTTGTATGCACCAAGAATAATTATCAACACATGCAGCCTCGGTTAATAGCCCTGAAGCAATTTTAAACAAAAGATTACTTCGTACAAATAAAAGAAAACGAAAGAAAAACAGAGCAGAAATCTCTTGTATAGCGATGTTATCTCTTGGTATGTATGATGTGTCTCTCAAACTCGGGTATAATTAAATATTAACTATATGCACGGCTCACTTCCAGGTGTAATTAAATATAAAATATATATACACGGCAGATATGAGACGTGTAAGTATTTATACCCTGTACAAAAATGGTTTTATTTTTATTTCATGTTATACCCTCCTTTCTTTCTTTCTTTCTTTTTTCCTTCTTTTTTTCTTTATTTCTTTCTTTCTTTCTTTCTTTTCCTTGCATTCTTTTCTCCATGCTTTACTACCATGCACACACGCAAACACACCCACACTCAGACACACACACACACA
>NC_142952.1:29999707-30002207 GCF_046866305.1 Octopus bimaculoides | reverse complement strand
TATATGCGTATGTATGTGTATATATATATATATATATATATATATATATATATATATATATATATATATATGAACATACGTGTGCACGTACGCATATACACACATACATACACAAAACTAAAAAGTATATTGAAAAGATGACAATTTTATATTTTCTCATTTCAACTTCAATAAGATTTCTCCCAAATAACTTCACTACTTCAATTCTTCAGATTCCCTAAAGCCAATACAATCGTCTACATTGCAAATACATCTTCTAATTTAAGACAAAATATTGAAAGCACTCGTATGTCTGTTCTTCGATTCCATTCCAAGGTAATTAGACGTCTTTTAATTGACCTTTGCTTGGTTCAAAGCATCTTACGTATTTCCCATTCTTCAAAGACGCGATCCTTTGCATTCTCGATGTTTATATTAAGCAATAATTGAAAGGAACTGCCAAACGCAGGAACGATGGGTCTTATTTTATTTTATTTTATTTGTATATTGAAAAATAGCGTCTGTTTGAAATTTAAATGTAATATTTGAATAAAGCAGTTATTTGAAAATATATGAAAATAAAAAACTAAAAAAGAAACTGGATAATTTTTGTTTCTTCTTTTAGTGTGTATATATCGTATCTATGCTAATATAAGTAAATGTGTGTAATAGATAATACAATGTTTATATCTGTAAACAATACATCGAGCCTACATAGAAACATACGTGTATATACATACATACATACATACGTACATACATACATACATACACACACACACACACGCACACACACACACACGCACACACACACACACACATACACACACACACACACACGCACACACATATATATATATATATATACGTGTATAAACATATATCTATATACGCATATAATACATACATCCATACATCTATACAAACATGTATATATATGTGTGTGTACATACACACAGACACACTCACACACATACATAAATACATATATATGCATGTATGTATGTATGTACGTATCAATGTATTTGTATATACACATATATACGCATATATACACACATATATATATATACGCATATACATACATACATCCATACATACAAACCTGTATATATATGTGTGTGTGTGTGTGTGTGTGTGTGTGTGTGTGTGTGTGCATATATATATATATATATATATATATATATATATATATATATATATATATATATATATATATATATATATATATATATATATATATATATATAATATACATACGTATATGTACATACTTACATCTATACGTATATATAAGCATATGTGAGCACAGGACGTCATGTATATATGCATATGTATATATATGTTTTGATAGGCCCGACTTCCACTGAATAGAAATGATATGAAGAATTAGGGGAGTTGAAGAAAGGTGTTACAAATCCAGCAGGTCTGCATATCTTTAATATATATATATATATATATATATATATATATATATATATATATATATATATATATATATATATATATATATATATATATATATATATATATATATATATATATATATATATTGTATATATATATATATATATATATATATATATATATATATATATATATATATATATATATATATATATATATATATATATATATATATATATATATATATTGTATATACACACATACCTATATATATGTATGTATATATTGTATATACATACATACATATAAATATATATATATATACATATAAATATATAAGAATATAAGTGTGTGTGTGTGTATATATATATATTTATATATATATATATTCTTTTATTCTGTTACTTGTTTCCGACAGTTGACTGTGGCCATGCTATAGCATCGGCTTAAAGGTTTTTGGTCGAACAAATAGATCGCAGCACTTATTTTTGAAAGCCAAGTACTTACTCTATCGGACTCTTTTGCCGAACAGCTAGGTTTCGGGGGGGGGGGCATAAACATACCAACACCAACTGTCAAGTGCTGTAAGAGAGGGTGGAACCAAACACACACGCACCCACCACACATACATATTTATACATACGACGGGCTTCATTCAGTTTCCGTTCACCAAATCCAACTACAAGATTTTGGTGAGCCTGAGGCTATAGTAAAAGAACTGTGGGTCTGAACCCAGAACCATGTGGTTAGGAAGCAAGCTTCTTACCACAAAACCATGCCTACACCTATGTATATAAGTATATAGTCTATATATATATATATATATATATATATATATATATATGTATGCATGCAGAGTTGAGGGAGGTTGCGTCCAATTTATACGTTCTGTAGCCAAGAAGAAAAATAAACAAAAGAAAGAAACAAAGAAACAAAGAATGAAAGAAAGGAAGAAAGAAAGAATAGTGGCAGTTGATTCGTTTCTTTCAGTTAAACACTATATTTCTTCATAAGGACTGCTTTGTTGAGTTTATTTCTAACAGCCGATAAGTCATGTATGTAAAATCCATTTACATTTGTGTGAATGATAGATGTGATGACTAGCAATGCATTA
>NC_142952.1:29977207-29992207 GCF_046866305.1 Octopus bimaculoides | reverse complement strand
CGATACCTATAAAATTACATAATTACAATATAATACTGCTTCGTAGTAAACCGGTGAGTGCCTACGTCAACAAATATGAAACCAACAGAATGCATCAGAGACTGTAGGTGTTAATAAGTATGGTTACCAATATGGTGCGAAACGCTAGACTTTCTCACACCTGATAGCAACTAAACTTACCAGCAATTATAATGTATCTCGGATTTATAAGAAATATAGACATCTGAGTAATTCCTGGCAATAATTCATTCTCTGTAAGAAATGTATATATATATATATTGATATTAATTGCTTCAAATTGTCAAATGCTTCTCTTTTCTACCCCCTCATCCTTCTCCTCCTTCTCGTCTTTACCTCTCATACGCCCACTGTTCTCATTAACGGGAGCATGTGAACTTAATGAACAGAACAGATAATTCAGTCGTTTTATCATCATCATCATCATCATCATCATCATCATCATCATCATTACTCTTGTTGTTGCTGTTATTATCATCATTATTGTTATTATTATTATTATTATTATTATTATTATTATTATTATTATTATTATTATTATTATTATTATTTGTTATTCTGTAGCATTCTAACACTGTCCATCACGTAATATTAAAACTTGTTTTCCAAAAATTTGTTTTTCCTACTTTATCATATCTCGGTTAATTGGTGCAAGAATTTTCTTCTGGAAAACAATCTTTTCGAAAAACATTCCGATACAGACCGATCGTCCACTACGTACGACCACCGCGCACCGACCCGCCATCAGATTTGTTGGCATCATCAAACAACAACTCCGGCTGTACTTAATATTTATAAACAGAACTCTTATTCTAACCAAATCATTTTTTCCTTTCTGACGATGATACAACGTTCTCAGAAACCATGTCCATAGCCATATATTTATATATATTTCCTTGCGAAGCATCAAACTCAGATCTATGAACACCACCAGTTAACACAAGCCTTTTGGTGTTATAGTTTAGCAGTTCTGGCTGTACATAGAACGTATATACAAAATTGTTATTTGATCTAAATTATCTTTTCGTTTCTGATGAGGACACGACATAATCAGAAACACCGTGTCCATAGTTCAGATGCACACCCACTACTCATTGCCTACCACCAGTCTCTGTGCATCATAAAACAACTCTGGACGTACATAGTTCATATAAACAGAACTTCTCAACTCTCCACATTATCTTTTCATTCTGATGATGGTACAACGCTATTAGAAACCATGTGTCCATAGTAATATATTTACACACGTTTTTTTGAGAAGCATCATAGTTAGATCAGTGATCACTACCAATCACCACCAGGCTTTTGGTGTCATAGTGTAGCAGCTCCGGTTGTACATAATACTTATAAACAACACTGTTATTCAATCCTAAGAACTTTTTTCTTTTCTGATGATGACACGACATAATCAGAAACACATTGTCCATAGTGGTATATTTCTAATTATTTCTTCAAATACGCACTGCTTACCTCCAAATTCTGTGCATCATAGAATAACTCTAGATGTACGTGGTACATATACACAGAAGTGCTCTTCTCTCCACCTTAAATTTTTTCTAATGATATGATGCTAACAAAAACTATTGTGCCTAGAGCAACAAATTTATATTTATTTAAATAATATAACATCTGAATTTCTAATTGCCTTCCATAATTATTAAATTATATTATTGCTAATGTTCTGTACAGTGCGTACAGCACGCTATATTAATTTAATGAAAAGACAGACGTGGCTGTGTGGCAAGAAGATTACTTCCCAAATATATAGTACTGGGTTCAGTCCTACTTCATGGATCTTGGGCAAGTGTCTTCTACTATAGCGTCGGGTCGATCAAAGCCTTGTGAGTAGATTCGGTACACGGAAACTGAAAGAAGCCTGTCAAATATGCATGTATGTATGTAATGTTGAAAATCGCGATTAGATTTGTCAGCGGGCAGTTTAGCATAATGGTGAATTTGAGATAAAAGATGAATATTGAGAATATAAGCATGTTTGGGTAATGAATGAGGTTGGAATATTGGATAGAATAATGATCATAGAATCATCAGGGCCGGTTTCCGGGTCTGCATGGCGTATATATATATATACCCTAGCCTGACAGGACGCCAGTCTGTCGCAGGATTACTCATCTTTGCCAAATGAGAGGATTAGAGCAACGTAAAATGAAGAGACTTGCTCAAGAACACAACGCATCGCTCGGTCTAGGAATAGAAATCACAATGTTACGATCATGAGTCTAACAACCTACCTACTAAACCACGCGCTTCCAATATTAGAAGTGGATAATATGGATGGATAAAAAAAAAAGTGGTGAATGAAATCGAAGGAGGTTATAATAAATTTATTATAAAAGTAATTGGAAGGAAAGGAATGTGTGAAACTGAGTGGATTTGCTAAAAAGGATAAAGATGGAGAGATGTAGTAATCGCCGTGTGTGTGTGTGTGTGTGTGTGTGTGTGTGTGTGTGTGTGTGTGTGTGTGTGTAAAATTAATTGTAACGATTAACAATAGATAACTTATATTTATATCGAAGAATTATATTTAAGCGTTCTGAGTGTCAAAAATGTAACTCCAAGTATCGTAAGTTGTCACCTATAATATTTTTATGCAGTTTTTGATCAATGGAATTTAATTATCAATTGTAATTTTCATTGATTGCATAATATAATATAATATGGCAACAGAAAGTATCACACACACACACATGCACCTTACCCACTCCGATACGACCTACAAGTTGCAATTTCCCATCAAACTCTGCTTTCCTATGACAATCAACAAGGCGCAGGGACAATCAGTGCAAGCGGTTGGTTTGAATCTGACAGAGCAAGTATTCTCACACGCACAACTGTAATAATAATAATAATAATAAAAATGATAATAATAATAATAATAATAATAATAATAATAATAATAATAATAATAATAATAATAATAATAATAATAATAATGATTATAGTGGGCTACAGCAAATATTCTGCTTAATACCACAGATTTGCTTGTCAGTTGTTTGACCTTAACCAGTTGAGCATGTCCCTTGGTGGCTGACGATATGTGCATCTCTGATCATGAGCAGAAGTAGTGGGGGAGCATCATAGCCATGTGTTGAGAGGAATTCTTTGGGGTTTGACTAATTCACCTTTGGAAACATGGGTGTTTTGCTCAACATACTTAAACAAACCTTATTCAGGGACAGTTTGAGCGGGATGGGCTACTCGACCTGAAGAAAAATTCTAACTGGGCCCCACCTGCGAGGTCATGCGCTGTTTATCTTCATATGAGATCACCATATCGCGTACATATGGTTGTGATGCATGTGCCTGGTGTACCCTTATTAGACGGGTAGTCATGATGGGTATAATGGGCTTCGTATATTTTACCCCAGTGTCACTTTGATGGCATGCACTGCTCTCTCACTCAATAATAATAATAATAATAATAATAATAATAATAATAATAATAATAATAATAATTATAGTAATAATAATAATAATAGTAGTAGTAATAATAATAATAATAATAATAATAATAATAATAATGATAATAATAATAATAATAATAATAATAATAATAATAATACTCTTTTATTTTCCATTGTAACGTTCAGAATTACATTAAAATTACACCCCACTCAATAAAGGATGTTTAAAGTCGATTTCGGTGAGTGTCGAACCGTGAATCCAACACCGTGAAATAAATACCGCGCGGTATCAGTTACATTAACAAAAAAGCCAACTTCTCAGCTTTGTTAAAAGACAAAAATGTAATCAAAAGAAAAAAAAAATGCAATCAATTATATTAACATGTTAATTAGGTTGTTTTATAAAATGGCAATCACATCATAAAGCAAGACGCTTTGTGCTTTAGAGTGCGTCGGGGTGGGGTGGGGGGATAAAAACAGGAAAATTGAAAATATAAAAAAATTAAATAAAATGAAAAATAGAATATAAAGCAAAAAATAAAAGAAAAATAAGCAATAAAAATAATAAATAGAAATCAAGAAAAAAAGTAAAAAAAAAGTATGATTCTCTAAAGAAATTTAGATAATTTCCCCCCAGATAATTGGGTGAGCAAATATTCACTGAACCGTGAAATTAAGTGAATATTTAAATTTATCAATGATAGCCTGAAATGTTGTTTATACAATTAAAGGATTTGAAATATTTACGTTGCGTCGTCCATAACCTCCTCCACCTTCTCCGCCTACTCTTCCGTGTAAATGAAAGAAGAAATAAATAAATAAAATAATAATAATAATAATAATAATAATAATAATAATAATAATGATGAAAATGAAGAGAATTATGGTAATGATGATAATGATGATGATAAAAATGATAATCCTTTCTACTGGTGGCACAAGGCCTCAGATTTGTGGAGAGGGTACCAGTAGATTCTATCGACCCCAGTGTTTCGCTGGTACTTTCCGGTCGAGAACTATCATGGATAATTTCAAAATGTCCTTCGTCTGGCAGCGTTACCGGTTCGAGATAGACTCTACAGGCACGGATGTGTTGTCAGACACACTCGTCCGAGGTGCGCGTAGAGTGACGAAACCGTTCTACACGCACTTCTTCAGTGTCCGGGTTATGTCGAACAGCTGCTGTCACATGTGGGACGTATCCGCCTGTCGGCCGAGTCGGTATTGGTGACTGCACCGCCGCCCTTCTGCAATCGGGCAGGCAATGGCAGTTTTCCTTTGCCTGGTGGCTGTGGTGAATGATGTTGTTTGGTGGACAAGGCATGAGGACAGATACATTCCTCTTTGATAGAACTCTCATTGACTTCAAGTTTCACTTGAAAAGGAAATTGTGAGTGGAGAGGGAAGTGGTGTCCTCCTCGAGTGAGTTTATTGAAAGATGAGTGAAAGATACGAAAATGGCAAGAGTGGATGGTACCTCTCTAAGAGTAGACCTGTAAGTCGGAGGGAAGGAATTGGAGAGGGCACTTGCTCCTGGGGTTTCAAGGAAATCTCGGACATTGGGATTCCTCAGTTATTCCTGTATCAGGAGTACTACTTCTCTATCATCCCCCTCCCCCTTTCTTAAAATCTTTCTATATTATGTTTCTGTCCCTTCGTCTTAAGTGTATATCGTGTATACTTAGCCCCTTTTTCTTTTTATCATTTCATTATATGTAAACCACCACACTTTATGTCTGTCTATGTATTGTCCTCCTAAGCCTTTGCCCTTGTGGAAAATAAATGAAATCATCATCATCATCATCATCATCATCATCATTATTATTATTATTATTATTATTATTATTATTATTATTATTATTATTATTATTATTATTATTATTAATTATTATTATTATTATTTTGTGTGACAGTTTGTAGAAGCATGGACATTTGTTATCACCGATGTAAAACACGTTATTTCAATTTGTTTTTAAAAGTTTCTTGTGGCGTAACAGGTTTTTGTATCATTTTTATATCGGGTAGAATTTAGTCAGTAATTACACATTGAGCTAATTAACTGAGCTAATCTCTTTAATGTGTCGTAATTGAAGCTGTATAAATGAAACAGGAATTATTTTGGTAATGTCAGACATTTGGCAAAGTGCCCCTTTTAACGGATCATTCTATTAGATTTTATTTCGCAATTTTAATCTAGACATTGGAAGAATTTTATCAAAAATCCTAAGAACCATACATACGATGCAAATTCTGAAATGTATATTTGAATGCCTATGTATGTACGTGGTCTGATCAATAAGTATCCGGACTGTTGCTCCGATGAGTTTTCTTTCCAGGTCACATTTAGCCATCTCACCTGACTAGAAACCCACGGCATCTTCATCCAAATTCTGTTGTGATTTCACGTACATTGACGTCTTCCTACGATCATAACTTTTCCCTCAAACTGACAGAATTTGGAACTCTTCCATCTCATTGTTTTCTTCCTCTTTATACCCTGATATCTTTTGAGTGTGAAATAAATTCCCTCCTTTCGTCTTAACTACTCCCTTACACGGAGTGGTTTCTTGTTGACTACCTTATGAAGAAAATAGTGACCTGCTCCTGAATCAACGGGCAAGTGGCTGAGTGTTCCACGGATGTTTGTGCTCTTAATGTAATTCTCGCACAGAATCAGCGTGACACAGTGTGTGGGACAAAGCTATACCATATCAAATATGGGTATAATCCACTCTACGGGATTCTATACGGTTTTCGCCTACCAGTTTCAATTGCGTGGCAGCGGGTTCAACCGGAGGTTATACAAAATGATGCGTACCGAAAATACCTAACCTTTCGATCGAAACCGAGAACTTCTGGTTGTATTACAATGCGATTTCTTCAACATCCGACCACACACACACACACATATACAACTTCTTATATATATCTACTCTCTCTCCCTCTCTTTTTCTATTTATTTTTTTCTCTCTTTCTCTCTCTGTATATATAGACATACAAATATACAGTGTGACGTAAACACACGCCTGCTCTCTTCCCCACGTCCTCTCAATCTCTATGTGTGTGTATGTAGATTTCTGCCTTCGGAACTCATAATGCAATTATTAATTATATGATAAATGAAGGGGACATCGAAACGATCGTAGGCTTTACGTAATCGACAGTTATGTAAATAAATTGACTTTTGCTGTATTCAAACTCTCTATTTTCTTCATACTATACTACTAAATTTATATTCACATATATCGAATCAGATGGAAACATCTATATGGACTACTAGAATACCATAATATGGATAGTACTGGTGTCTATTAAACACTAACACTAACGCAATGAGACTAGTTCCAGTAAATTCAAAGATATATGGATAAACCGGAAGTAGCTAGGATGTAAGACATCCCTGGAAAGAGCAATCTCTATCTTCACAAAGCCTCATATATATATATATATATATATATATATATATATATATATATATATATATATATATATATATATATATATATATATATATATATATATATATATATATATGGGAGAATGTACGAAAAAACAACAACAGACGAGGACAGGTGGTGTAAATAACAAAAGGATGTATTAGTATGACGCTCAGGAATACGGAAAGTCTTTGACGTTTATACATATACGACGGGCTTCTTCTAGTTTCCGTCTACCAAATCCACTCACAAGGCTTTGGTCGGCCCGAGGCTATAGTAGAAGACACTTGCCCAAGGTGCCACTCAGTGGGACTGAACTCGGGACCATGTGGTTGGTAGGCAAACTACTTACCACACAGCCATACACACACACACACACACACACACACACACACACACACACACACACACACACACACACACACACACATATATATATATATATATATATATATATATATATATACATACATACATACATATATATATATGTATGTATATATGTATGTATATATATGTGTGTGTGTGTGTGTGTCTTTGCATGTGTACGAGGAATCTCGCTAAAGGGCCTTCACTAATCCTGATATATTTATTTAGATTAAAATTATAAAGCAATTTCTAAGCCAAAACGATTATGTCGAGAGACGTGCTTTGTCAAAATGGCCGCCATTACTAAAACAATTCTCATTTGATTTACATAGCTTCAATTAAAACTTCCATTGCAATTGATACACCGAGGAGATTTTCGATTAGTTAGCCTCGAAACTAATTAGTAACTATATTCTATCAAATATAAAATCTCTTCATATAATACTTTACAAGAAACAAAGAGAAATAGTCAGAAAGAAACAGAAATAACTAGGTTTTTACTGTGATGATATTATAACCTATTAACCACTCCCGGCTGTCACTTGAAATAATAACAACAACGATAAGAATAAGAACAACAGCAATAACAACAGCAACAATAACAACTACGTTAATAACAACAACATCAGTAGCAATTACGACAACAACAGCAACAATAATAACAAAATAACAAAATAAAAAATAGTAACAATATCAATAACAACAACAACAACAATAACAACAATAATAGCAATAACAACAACAAAGACAACAACAGCTACTAGAAGAACTACAACAACCACAACAAAACCAATAACAACAACAACAATTGTTTTCCTATTTAGGCACAAAGCCAGCAATTTTGAGGGGCGGGATCTCAGTTGACATCGTCTTGTATTAACCTCTGTCTGCAATCACTTAAAATGTGAACCATAACAAACAACAACATTTGTTTTTAATTTCCACACAAATCAAGCAGTTTTGAGGGGAAGGGCTAGCTGATAGCATAGCCTTTTAACGTCTCCATGCAGTCCCTTCAAAATAACAACAGCAACAAGGCTTGTAATTTTGAGGGGAGGGGGTAGCCGAAAGCATAGCGTATTAGCCTGCGCTCCTGTTGTTATCTTTTATTCTTTATTCACTAATTGTTACAGTCGTCAAACAGCGGCCATGCTTGGGCACCGCCTTGGAGAATTTCAGTCGAATTTGATAGATCGACACTGAAAGAAGCTCTTCCTGTATCTATCTATCTATCTATCTATCTATCTATCTATCTATCTATCTATCTATCTATCTATCTATCTATCTATCTATCTGCATAGGTGTGTATGTGTCTGTGTTTGTGTTTGTCCCCCACAATCACTTGACAACCGGAGTTGTCGTGTTTGTGTCCCTGTAACGTAGCAGTTCGGCAAAAGAAGTCCGATAGAATAAGTACAAGCCTTAAAAACAAATTAATGAAATTAAAAGGAAGTACAGCGGTCGATTCATTCGACTAAAAATTCTTGAAGGCTGTGCTCCAGCACGGCCGCAGTCCAATCCCTGAAACAAAAGATAAAAAAGATAAAGAAAGGGGAGGCAATCTTCCCTAATGTAGGTGGCTGCTGAGCGGTCAATATATAGTTAGAGGGAAGATAAAGTGTTAGAGCAGAATCCGTAAGCTTACATGTATAAATATTAGCGACTCATGCATGTATGCTTATGTATATATATTCTTTCACATTTGATTACTATTCGCCACAGTCCAACTCAGTTCCTATTATGAATGATTCTAAACAGATATAGTTGATAGAACGAGTACACAAATCCTTCACTGAGATGAAATAATAACAGTTATTCATCTCCTAGGAACGACTTCAAATCCGGTAGTTCTACTTCATAATAACACTTATGCATCCAGTGGGAACAACTTCAAACCCTAAGCTCGTCTTCCTAAAAATTGTAGAAGAGAGAGCGAGCAAGCGAGAGAGAAGAGAAGAGGAGGGATAGAGAAAGAGAGAGAGAGAGAGAAAAAACAAAAGAAAAATAGATCGAGAAGAGAGACAATGTGAATCTTTCATCTATGTTTGGATGATTCTGTTGGATAAAGTACAGAAATAATCAGATATTTAGAATCAGGAAAATACACCGTAGTTATCAGATGACATTTCACTCATTTTTACTTTATTACATCAGCGTTAAATTTTGGGGGTTCGTCTCTTATATTGAATACGTATATCTAAAATGGCGTCTGCTGAAGGTATTAAACGTCACGTTGATTTTCTACCTTAAATGTCCGATCAGCAATTTTAGAAGTTTATCCTGAAATCGCAGAAGGCCCCTGCCTCCCCCACAGACACACTAACTGCACATTCCAAATATACACAGTGCATTTAAGCAATATACATCATTTATAGGCAGCAGCTATATATAAGCCAATTATATACTTATTTGATCTTAAGTCGTATTCGCCTCACGATCGTAAGGCCGTGAATTCGATTCTACAAGCTCAGGATCGACCCTCACCTTGGTTAGTAAGAAAGATCCAGCAGGATTAAAAACAAAATTTGTCACAGATGAATGTGATCTTTGAAGGTCAACGGCTTTCTTACCCATTCTGCCCCTCCAACTGACACTTCTTGGTTGTTCCGCTGTGTCAAAGGGTAAGAGTTTGAGGATAGTCTTTCTTTCGCTTTCTGCTCACGAATACATAATACATAGTCACTTAAAACAATTCAGAAAAGCATGATACGTGACTGCAAATGATAGTCGCTTGCGGATGACGGCTCTAGTTTTCTTTTACAGCTGTTTCGCAGCGCTGGTTAGAGCGTGAGAGTTTCAGCCGTATGTCTCACCTGCTTTCAACAATAGAAGTACTTGAAAATAATTAGACAAACCATGGTACTTGATAGCAAATGATAATTGCTTGCGAGCAAAGGTTGTAGAATTTTTTCTTTACAGCTGTTTCGCTGAATCAAAGGGGTGAAATTCCGAATCTCTCTCTCTCTCTCTCTCTCTCTCTCTCTCTCTCTCTCTCTCTCTCTCTCTCTCTCCCTCTCTTTCTCTCTCTCTTTCTTTCTATCTTTCTCTGCTTCCGTTCATAGAATCACTTAAGTAACGACAACACTGTACGTGATAGCGTACACTCGCTTGCGAGTAACGGCTGTAATTTTCCCTCACAGTTAAGCTTACTCTACAATAGTGATACTTATGGGTATTCTAAAAGAAAATTTGAAATATATCAATTATTTATAGAAGACCAATGGCATAAGTTGACGTACAGAGAGTTGTGTAGCGTTGATTCCATTCTCAAGAGTATTTTTCATTGAATAAGAACAAGTTATAATCGGAAAGCGGATTAAGCAACAATATGATTTCGTAATAGCTACGATAATAAGATTATGATTTTTAAATTCCGTATGAAAACTTAAAATTTTGAAGCTATAAATATGTTAATATTTGGTCATGTTATTTTTTGTTTTTCCTTTCTTTATTGGTTTTGTTTTCGAAGCGGCGTTAACTTCAATAAAGGTTTTCGCCATTAATATTCAAATCTGAATGAAACTTTCTCACAACACACAAAAACATTCTCTCCAAGATGTCAGTAAATTTGTTTTAATTAGACAGCAGGCTTCAACAAAGTGAAGTGTCTTATCCAGAGAAGTTAATTATATTAGCAGCCAGCGATAGCCACGACTACAGAAACAACAACAGTGTTCAACAGAAGCAACAACAACAACGAGAGAAGCAGCATCAACAACAACAACTACAACAACAACAACAACTATAACAGCAGCACCGTTGACAACGACAGCAGCAGCAGCAACAGTAACAGCAACAACAACAACACCAACATCAGATATAACATCGACCACAGCAGCAACAGTAACAACAGAAACAACAGTAGCAGCAGCAACAACAATAACACTGTAGCAGCAACAAAAGTAGTAGTAGTAGTAGTAATAGTAGCAGTAGTAGTAGTAGTTGTAGTAGTAGTAGTAGTAGTAGTAGTAGTAGTAGTAGTAGTAGTAGTAGTAGTAGCCATTGTGTTCGTACTAGTGTTAGTACCAGCGGCAACACCATATTAGTGTGCGCAGTAGTGGCAACAGCAGCAACTACGTAGTAGTAGTAGTAGTAGTAGTAGTAGTAGTAGTAGTAGTAGTAGTAGTACCTCTCCTAATTGAATTAACACCGAACCCGTATCTGTTAATTCAAGTGTTTCCTCGCCGTTCTGTCCACCTCTTTTCTTTTTTTTCTTTATTCCGAGATGTGCCACAACGTCACATGACCTACCGCATGTTCTTTTGTTGTTGTTTTGTTTCTATTTACTTCTTGCAATCGGGAAATAATAATATATTCCCTCCAGTGCCCCGGAGTGACATTATAACCTGCGGTTCCTTCTTATTGGCCTCAAACTTTGAGACAAACCCAACAATTTTAGACGAGTGGGCAAGTCAGTTAATTCGGCTGTTTTCCCGCCATTCTGTCCACCTCTTTTTTATTTTTCTTTATCCAAGATGTGCCACAACGTCACATGACCTACAAAATGTTTTTTTTACTTCCTTTTTTTTGTTCTTGCAATCGTGAAATAGTAATATCTTCCCTCCAGTGCCCCTGGGTGATATTGCAACCTCAAAAGACGAGATACCCGTCCTTCTATTGGTTTCAAACCCGACTATGTTAGAGGAAGGATCCTCGGAACGATGAAAGGCAAGTCATTTAATTCAGGTGTTTTTCCACCGATTTGTCCACCTCTTTTCTATTTTTCTTTATCCAAGATGTCCATCAATGTCACCTGACCTATCGCATGTTCTTTTTTGTTTTCCTTTTTAGTTCTTGCAATCGCAAAATAATAAAATGTTCCCTTTAGTGCCTCGGGGCGATATTACATCAACAGTGCCGCAAGGAAGACAGGTGCTGCAATAAGTTATCCAGCCTTCATATTAGTTCCAAATTTTGAGACAGACCCAAGAATTTTAGAGAAGTGGATAAGTCAATTACATTATTTTAAGTGTTCAACTAGTATTGATGGCAAGAAACTTTCAAGAGAGCCGAAAAGCAGAAGGTCTTCGGATAAGAATCCCTGCTTTTCTTTGGAAAGTGTTTCGGCCTTCAACTTCTTATCATATAAGGGGTCTGAGTCGCATCCAATTCATAACTCCTATGTGCCCTTCTACTGACACTTTTTATCCACTTGGGTATCAGAGACTTGTGCATTGCAAACGCTTGGAGATTTCATCGAAACTCCGCTTGGAAAACTTGTGGCACTGTTGATGTTGTAATATCGCCCCAGGGCAATAAAGGGAATATATTATTATTATCATCATCATCATCATTATTATTATTATTATTATTATTATTATTATTATTATTATTATTATTATTATTATTATTATTATTATCATGTAACTCCTCTCCGTTGACTCGTCATTCAAACTTATATCTCGAAACGTTGAAAGGCAAAGACGATCTCAACGGAATTTAAACCCAGAATGAAAAAGCCGGAAGAAACGCCGTTGGACATTTTGTCCAACTCACAAACAAATCTACTACTAATAATAATCCTTTTAAAATGCGGCGAGTTGGCAGAACCGTTGTCCGGCGTATTAACGATTCTGTCAGCCCAGTGGCTTTTTCCACCCCTAATATTGTGTTAATCAATTTCTAAAATAATTTCAAAAAATATTCTCAGTTGACTCCTTATCGTTTAGTCGATTTATTCCTTATTCAACAATGCTGACCTTATCGTGCTCATCACATTAAGCATATTCGTTCTTCACTGTTCAACGCTAGACTTCAGCCGGAAAGAATAGCTTCTACTGTGATGATATCTCTCTTCCTAAATATTGTCATAGTATTAATGGCTCTAACAACGTTTAAGGATATTGGTTAAAACTAGTCTGCCGTGTTAACATTACTATCTAATAACTGCAGGTGTGGAGTATTAGCAAGGAAAATCTATTTTGGTTCAAAGAAAATACGAAAAGAGCTTCGCCCATCAACACTCACATAATCTCTCTTTCGCTCTCGCTCGCTGTCTGTTTTTCCCTCTTTGTCTTCGTCTCTATCTCGCTCTCTCTCTGTATACATGTAGAAGTTAGCACAGATATACGGTTTATGGTAGACGCGGCGTTCGGATCATGCCGGCGGTGTTAGTGAACACTTTTCTTCTCCTCTTCTCACTTTGCCCTTCTCTCTTCCTCTTTTCTCCTGCTGATGCTGCTCCCCTTCCTCCTTCTCTTCCTCCTTCTCTTCTTCTTGCTCCCTCTTTTCTCTTTCCCTATATATTATGTATGTATGTCTGTATGTATTCTTTTGTTCTTTCTTTTAGTCTTTTGTCTCAGTCATTTGACTGCGGTCATGCTGGAGCACCACCCTGAAGGATTTTAGTCAAGTAAATCGACTCAAGTGCTTATTCTTTAAGCCTAGTACTTATTCTATAGCTCTCTGTTGATGAACCGGGACGTAAACACACCAACACCGCTTGTGAAGCGGTGATGAGAGGGAGCAAATACAGACGTAAGCACACGCACACATACACGCACTTACATAAATATATAAATATGATATGTATATGTATATATATATACATATATATATATATATATATATATATATATATATATATATATATATATATATACTTTGGTTACTGCAAGAAAGACATGTTTATATCGTGATGTGTGAACGCCGGAAGGAAGAAAACGACCGAGTGGAAGACAAAAGAAGACACGTGGCATATTACAAAGTGAGTCGGCCTGAGCTAAGCCAAGCGGAAGTCGAGCAATCGGGATGTCTGCAGAAGACTCATTTCCCGTTGTTGTGCTGGCAAGACTGGAGGTTCTCAGGGCTAAGAGAGATGTGTCTGTGTGTGGATATATATATAAACATACATAAATTTATATATAGTAATATAGGGGTAAAAAGGTTGAATTAAATTTCGTCCTCTAATTTAGAGGATTCCAAAATAGATTTCTATAAGAGTTTCTTCATATTTCGCTGGTAGCTTACTGGCGTAAGTTTGCGAATATGAAAATAATACTTGTATATAGTGTTTTGTGAATTTATGGAAACAAATCCCATAAAACTCAACAAATTTGTTAAAAATGGGGAAGAGATGTTAAAATGTAAGAGAATTTTAATATTATAATTCTCTTACATTTTAACATCTTCTCTTCTCCATTTTAAACAAATTTCTTGAGTTTTATGGGATTCCTTTCCATTAATTCACAACACACCATATATCATATACAAGTATAAATTTATATATATATATATATATATATATATATATATATATATATATATATATATATATATATATATACCTTTTACTCTTTTACTTGCTTCAGTCATTTGATTGTGGCCATGCTGGAGCACCGCCTTTAGTCGACAAATCTTCCCCAGGACTTAACCTTTGTAAGCCTAGTGCTTATTCTACCGGTTTCTTTTTGCCGAACCGTTAAGTTACGGGGACGTAAACACACCACCATCAGTTGTCAAGCGATGTTGGGGGGACAAACACAGACACACAAGCATATACACTCACAGAAATATAAATACATATCTGTGTGTATGTGTGTGTGTGTGTGTGTGTTTGTATGTGTGTGTGTTTGTAAATACGAGGGACTTCTTTTTGTTTTTGTCAACCAAATCCTTCACAAGAACTTTGATCGGTCCGGGGCTATAGCACAAGACACTTGCTGAAAGTGCCTCGCAGTGGAACTGAACCTGGAACCATGTGTTTTTGAGAAGCAAACCTCGTACCACACCGTTACGTCTATACCTAAAACTAC
>NC_142952.1:29969707-29972207 GCF_046866305.1 Octopus bimaculoides | reverse complement strand
ATTGTATTCAGTTTAGGTTTTAGACGGAAGAATCAAATTTCTCAGGCTTCTATGAAGCAGACGACAGAAATACGTTACCTTATCTTGACAGGCGACAATTATATGGAAAACATGGAAAATGAGGCTTCTAATAGTTTCATTATTACATACATGCATACATACACAAATACATACATATACATAAATATATACATATATATTCATAGATACATACATTATATATATATATATATATATATATATATATATATATATATATATATATATATATATATATATATATATATACATATGTGTGTATGTAGGTGTGTGTGTGTCTATCTTTACGTTCTGAGTTCAAATTCCGCCGAAGTCGACTTTGCCTTTCATCCTTTCGAGATCAGTAAATTAAGTACCAGTTTCGTACTGGGATCGATCTAATCCACTGCCCCCTCCCCAAAAATTCTGTGCCTTGTACCTAGAGTAGAAAAGATATTTAAGGTGGCGAGCTGGCAGAAACGTTAGCACTCCGGGCGAAATGCTTAGCAGTATTCCATCTGTCTTTATGTTCTGAGTTTAAATTCCCCAAGGTCGACTTTGCCTTTCCTCCTTTCGGGATCGATAAATTAAGTACTAGTTGCGTACTGGGTCGAACTAATCGACTGCCCCCCTTCCCCCCAAATCCTGGGCCTTGTGCCTAGAGTAGAAAAGAATTACTAGACGGAAAAATAAGCAAAACCAAAAATATAGTTCTAGTCCAAATTACTTACTTTTAATATGACTTTGAGCATTTAATATAAAAATTCTAATTTTCTGAACTATTTTTCAAACTGTTGGCCACGGCGGTATAATCCCATTCTCCGATAACTGAATCAATCATGTTGCCCATTGCTGATAAATCCTCTGTGCAGCCATTTTATTTGTTGTACCAATGTCACCGTGTTGTCGATGATTTCTGCAAGATCTACCGAGTGTCCATGATTACGCCATTGTTACACAATATTAGATAACTGTTGACATTCATAAAGTCATGCGTCCTCTCACAGCTTTTGTTTTTAATCCTGCATGATCTGAAATCACTCGCGTCACTAAACAAGCTAATGGGGTGGCCAGTTATTAACCGACGACCCGACCATACATACATACGTACATACATACATACATACATACATACATATAAATACCTTTATATACAAATATATATATATATATATATATATATATATATATATATATATATATATATATGTATATATATATATATATATAAATATATATATATATATATATATATATATATATATATATATATATATATATATAACCATCTAAATATACAACCACATACGTACGTACATCGATATAGGTATGTTTGTATATAGGTATACCAGCATACACATAAGTACATATACGCACGCATACATTCATGCACATGCACACTCGTCTATGTGTGTGTGCGTGAGTGTCTGTGTGTATATATATATATATATGTGTGTGTATGTATGTGTGTGCGTGTTTGTGTGTTTGTGTGTGTGTGTGCTTTTGAATATTTGTTTTATTTTATTACACATTAGTAACAAAAGCGTTGGTCGGAAACTGATAAATTATTAAATCAGTGACAATTGTTCTCCTACTGAGTAAGCATAGAGTCATGTTATATCTATTCACACATTCACACATACATGCATACATATACCCCCACACACATACACATACACATATACATGTATATAATTCATCAGAAGCTACTTAGTGATAATCTAGAATTCTCTCTTTAGAAAATTATACTGATGCACATACATACATACATACATACATACATACTTATATATATATATATATATATGTGTGTGTGAGTACGCTTGTGTGTGATTGTGTAAATATAAATATATTTATGTTTATATTTTTTGATAGCTCTCTGACATAATAATTACATTCATTGTGAATCGTACAGGTGTTGCAACCGCAGAGACATCAATTCTTCATATTCCTTTGATAGTTGTCCGTGGTTGCCATAGAAATGTATAAATTGGTAACATCATGAATGGCGGAACCATCGGATTAAAAAAAGACCAAACTCTTCCTTATTAAAGAACTAACTACAAGGCTACAATTTGATGCGAGGTGCTGAATGGACGTCTTATACGGCTTCCAGAAATCCGGAACTTCCTGGGGATACTGTGCTGTACCTTGCAATATACTGACTGTAACTTGTATTGAGTACACAGACCCTGTTTTTGAAGTTGAATAGTTTTGTTCTTTACATTGTAAAGTGGTTTGATAAAGAATA
Organism: Octopus bimaculoides; assembly: GCF_046866305.1. NCBI lineage: Eukaryota > Metazoa > Mollusca > Cephalopoda > Octopoda > Octopodidae > Octopus > Octopus bimaculoides. The sequence goes on along the minus strand of NC_142952.1, from coordinate 29,969,938 downwards.
AACATATTCTGTTTTAGAAGTGAATAAATTTGTCCCCGTATCTGTTAAATAAAATAATGTTCTTCGTTTTTATTTATTTAACTTTTCGGCTATAAACATTATGCGATAGAATGTCGTATATTTTAAGCGGATTAATAAATATGAAGACCCAGGCTTAGCAGTCTATTAATCTATACCTGTATCTGTCAAATAAAGATCATGTTCTTTACTTTTCTTAATCTAGTTTTCATC
>NC_142952.1:29949707-29964707 GCF_046866305.1 Octopus bimaculoides | reverse complement strand
ATCTATCTACCAAGCTAGCTAGCTAGCTAGCTATCTATCTGTATACATGTTTTTTTTTCTAATGCCAAAACAATCCACGTTATTCTACTTCACCCTTCTCTTTCAATATATCGGGGTCAAGAAATCCCTCCATGAGATCTTCGGTAAAATCTTACTGTGAGGTGACTCCTTTGTTTTGTAGTGGTAATATATCACATATTGCCATGCGTGCGTAGTTTAGTGTTGCTATAGTTTCAAATCAGCAACGGAGAGTTTGATACTGTTGTTTAATACGTGGGCTGATCTAACTAATTTAGATGGCTTCTTTTCTTATAATATTCCAAATATTTCGTTCTGTAGCTTCAATAGAAATCGGGACGTGTTAGACGTGGGTGGTATTGCCGTACGGGTTTTTGTTTTAGCACAGAATTATTCTGATTCTATTGCGATGTAGAATTTATTATATTTGCTTTATACATGCGATTTTATACCTTGTAGTATCGTGTATATATATATATATATATATATATATATATATATATATATATATATATATATATATATATATATATATATATATATATATATATATATACACTTTGTTGGAATCCACATAGAAAATGAACGCTACACACACAAAAGTGAAAAAATTGAACTGGCGCTCCGTCAGTTACGACGACGAATGCTCCAGTTGAATCAAGAGGTTGAGCACACCACAGACACGTGTATTTCTCGGTGAGATTCAACACGACTTAGAAAGAGACAAGGAGCTAAGTATAAGTTATCAACTGAGTGGAGTGGAGCAATATATATATCTATATCTATATCTATATCTATATCTATATCTATATATATATATATATATATATATATATATATATATATATATATATATATATATATATATATATATATAAATTAAAATTAAAATTTAATTTAATATTTTGACAAATTAAATTAAAATGTTGAAGTGAATCTGACGGCTTTTGTGTGTTATTTTAAATGGCTTATAAACACCTTCCACGCTGCAATTGTTTTCGTTCCAGCACACGATCTCAGATCAGGTCACGTACTATGCAAATACATCCGTAATATATATATATATATCTTCTATATGCTTTTGCATCGTATGGGTGTAGTTTTGCAGGCTGTCTACCGATATCCTGCCTGATTTGTCTGTAGGGAGGCATACTATCTCATTGTTTCTAACTCTATGTTTTAGTTTTCGTATGCCCATTGCAGCTACTGATCTGATATAAACGAAATTGTTACAAACACACATATGGACGCACATACTTACATATAAGCACGGACACATAAGTGCGTGCACACATATGAGCGTGCACACATACGAGCTTGCACACACTCACATGCTCATACCAAACAGTTTCGAAACAACGCCAAAGCAACGCCAAAACAACGCCAGATCATACATTCAAAATAAATGGAAGTGGAGAGACAAGTTACTGAAGCGATTGCAAGAGTGCAATGAAATAATTTAACAAAAAACTATATAAATTAATAAAGGACTGAACCAGTGCGTGTGTTTATTACCGGCATAATGCCTCTCCCAAGGTTTAATTGTATATATATATATATATATATATATATATATATATATATATATATAATGCATATTTGACAAATGTGTTAAATATTTATTGTGACATTTTTTTTCTTTCGAAACTAACTCATTATATAGTAGAGAACATTCTACTTATTACATATTTGTACTCGATTTCATGACGTAATTTAAGCATTCGATTATAGCATGGAGTATGTTTAGAGATGTTGAAATCAAGATATAACGCGGATATCGATGAATTAACAACGATAGAAAGAAGACTAATACGGGAATAATACAGATGTCATTTATATGAAATAAAAAGATATATTCGGAACGGAATTTTCATTATTTGTGTCAATGAAGCAGCAATTTATGCGTAGTTCCAGAGTTGACAGAACCAATCAATGTTTATTTAAATATTCATAGAACAATTATTGGCGTCACGATGGAATTATGGAAGACTAATATAAGGTCTAGTATTTGACATTATTAAAAGTAATAAAATGTACGAAACAAACCACAAGCATTTGGCATACATACGTATATATATATATATATATACATGTGTGTATATATATATATATATATAAATATATACAAAGATACATACATGTATCTATCTATATATATATATATATAAACATACACATATAAATACACACACACACACACACACACACACACACATATATATATATATATATACACACACACACATGTATATGTACGTATTTGCGTTCATGCGCACACACACAGACACACATACATATATAAATATATGTATATATATCTACATGTACGCATATACATATACATACATATATATAATATATATATATATATTAGGAGAGACAGTGAAAAATGCATATATTTATGCATATTTAGAGAAAGATAGTTATGGCCGATCTATATGGTGAGCCAGGCTTTTGCGCGTCCATAATGCGCTTAAGTTTACAACATCGCGTTAGAACCTACAGCTATCTTTCTCTAAATACTCTGCAGCACTATAAATTAGAGTGACCTTCTCTTTCGGACTTTTGATTTACTGACTATATATATATATATATATATATATATATATATATATATATATATATATATAAATATATATATTTTCAGCTTCCGTCGAATAAATTGTCGTCTAAATTACGCAAACATGAAGGTATCCCTGAGGTTTCATTTTAGCAGATATATTTATCAAAATTACACAAAAGTACCTTGAAATACTAAAGAATAAATTTATTCAATATAATCGCCATTGACTTCAACCACGGCCTCCAGATGACTTCAGAATCTCCTGCAACTCTTCAGGACGGTCTCCTTGTTTAAGTGCCATAATTCTTGCCTTCAGTTCATCTTTGGTGCTTCAATGAGTTTTGTTGGTCTCTCGTTCAACTGCGTAAACCAATCAAGATACAGTGTTTATAAACAGAAAAATGTCTATAATGAAAATTTATTACATAATGTTCGTTCCAAAAATTTACTGTACATTGCTAATATTTCGTGCGGCCTCCTTCGTCTTGAGTAATTGCTTCACAGGCATGAGATGCCATTCTCTGTGGCTGAGCTACCGCAACTCTTCAAGATTGCGTAGATTCTTCTGACGAAATCTTCTCTTTCGTTCTGTCCATATTTGTTCGATGATATTTAAGTGAGGGCTCTGAGCTGGCCAATCTTTCAATACGGTAACACCTTCATCAGCCAGACTCTGTTGTGTTGCACGCGGTCTGTGGTATGGGGCTCCGTTTGATACCATCCAAGTCTGGTATCAAATTGTACTTCAGCACCTGGATGTATTAGGCACTATTCAAGTTACCGTCAATTTTCACCAACTTTCTCGAACCATCACATTTTAAGAATCCCCAAAGCACCAGATTCTAACACCCAAATTTCACTGTATTCGTCGTGTAACGAGGGTCATTTCGCTTTCTAATAAGCAAGAATTAGCCAAAAGGCCTCCAGGAAAGCATGCATACAAACGTACATACATTCGACAGGCTTCTCTTCTGTTTTCCCAATAAAATTCACTCAATAAACTTAGGTTGGTTCAACGGATATAGAGCGGGGTAAAAAAAACCCTGCTTCAAGTGCCGTGCAACAGCGGGACTGAACACGTAAGCAGATGGTTGCAAAGCGAGCTTCTTAACGACACAGTCACACTTGGCATGTCTAACATTGAAAGTTTAACTACAAATATACAATAAAATACAGCAAACACTATCTTGGCTTATATAAGAATTATTTATTTAAGTCTTATGTAATAAATTTTATAAGAATGTTATAAGACTTGTCCATGTTGGATTTATGAACAGAAATTATTTATGTCTTTTTTTACAGCATCATTTACACTTCTTATTTGTTGAAGTCATAAAAGATGAAATAGTATATTAGTTATCTCATGGTATGATATAACATTATATTTACTATCTTAATTACTACTTGCAATGGCTGGTGAAATTTTCTTACACACACACACACAAACACACACACACACACACACATATATATATTTATATACATATCTATATATATATATATATATATATATATATCTATATATATATATATATATATATATATATATATATATATATATATATATGGATATTCATATATATATATATGGATATTTATATATATATACATATATATGTATATGTATATATACATACATATACATATATATATATATATATATATATATATATATATATATATATATATACATATATATATACATATATATATATATATGTATATATACATATATATATGATTATATGTGGATATATATATATATATATATATATATATATATATATATATATATATATATATATATATATATATATATATATACATATATATATATACATATATATATAGACGCACACATAAATATATATATATCTGGATACACACACACACGCGCACGCGCGCACACATATATATGTATGTATTAGTGAGATACTTAACAAAGAAAAATCTTGACGGATAATTCTAGGGAAAATGGAGGAAGGAAAACTGACATTTTTCTTCAACTGATGAAGTTGTCTAGTCATAAATGGCATATCATGCCAGCCGACAGGGCTAATCTATTCAGTCTAATAATAATAATAATAATAATAATAATAATAATGATAATAATAATCGCGATAATTATGATGTTTGTGATGATGATGATGATTATGATGGTGGTGGTGGCAATAATAATAGTAATGAAAACAAAAACAGCGTCGACGATGTAAACATCATCACCAACAACAGCAACAACAACAACAACGGACGGTCCTACCTGCTCTCAGCCCTCTTCCTCCTCCTCCTCCTCCTCCTCCTCCACCCTCCTCCTCCTCCTCCTCCTCCTCCTCCTCCTCCCCCTCCTCCTCCTCATACCCCTCTTCCTCCTCCCCTCCCCCTCCTGCTCCACCTCCATCTACTACTACTACTACTACTACTACTACTACTACTACTACTACTACTACTACTACTACTACTACTACTACTGAGTTCTAACATCAGGTTATTGGTATCGCTTTGCTCTTAAGCGACATACATATATACACACACACACACACACACACACACACACACACACACACACACACACACACACACACACACATATATATATATATATATATATATATATTGCGTTGGTGCATCATTATTGCGGCTTTTTTTTTCGACAAATTTTATTCAACTAAAGCAACATGTAACAAAAACATCTTTAAATGATTATTCCGGAGCATATTCACCATCTACTTCAATTACTGTTTTCCATTTGCTTGGCGGACGGGCAGACCGTCATTTAAAGATGTTTTTGTTGAATATTGTCATTGTTTTTGCTGAATACAATTTCTTGAAAAAAAAGCCGCAATAATTATGCACCAACCCTATATATATATATATATATATTTGTCTCTATGGATGCCAACACCATTCCTCTATATGATCGGCTTGAACAACTTTTAACTTATTTACATATTTTTATATTTTTCTTAACATGAAACCAATGGGAGCCTTAAAAGAAAAATAAAAAAATTCCATCCATCAAAGCTGTATTGAACACTCATTCTTGTCGTTGGACATTCACCCCCTCACACACACACACACACATCAATAGATAGATATGTGTGTGCGTATATGTGTGTTTTATACGATGGGCTTTAATACAGTTTTCCGTCTACCACATTACACTAACAAGATAATGCCTCAATCAAAGTAAAAAAAAGAACACATTTGCCCACTTACCGCGAGCTCGGATTGAACACAGAATCGCGTTATTGTGAAATGAACTTCTTAAGCCACACAGCATTGCCTGCAAACTATTCTGTATTTATAGTATACTTCCTGACGTATAGTTACATATTCGAAAGGACATATGCATTTGTGCCAATATACACATTCTGTACAAACAACAAAAGGATGGCTGCTACTCTAGATCTGGAATACTTTTCTTTATTTGCATATCAAACGCTATGTTTAAAACATTTCATAGTATAAAATGCATTACTCAGTGAACAGGCAAACAGTTAGGGCAGGTCAACCAGTAAGATTTTTTTCTATGTAAATAGCTTATATGCACGTGAGTTATTCTGTACTGCATTGTGTTGGCTCTGGAGCGAATTCTTTTTTTTCCTTCCATATTGTGTGTATCCAACTTTGTGTCCGTAATATTGGACAAATAAAGAATATTGTGTGCGTTTATGGCTTTTTGCTTTGGAAATAGTCCGATTTGTGTAATGTAATGGTTGTGTTGTATAATGGAGAGATGGTATGAATAACGAGGACGATGATGATGATGATGATGATGATGATGATGATGATGATGATGATGATGATGATGATGATGATGATGATGATGATGATGATGATGATGATGATGATGATGAAAATAATAATAATAATACTAATGATAACAATAACAGCAGCAACAGTAATAATAATAATAATAATAATAATAATAATAATAATAATAATAATAATAATAATAATATGGACGACAATTACTATTGTTATTAATAATCATAATAATAATCTTTTCTACTCTAGGCACAAAGCGTTTCAGCCACGTCCAACAAACAACCTCTTTGGCTACAGCCACTGGGCAAAGGAAAACTGCCTTGCCTGCCCGATTGAGGAGAACGGCGGTGCGATCATCACTACGGGCTCGGCCGACAGTCGGATCAATCCCACACGTGACAGTAGCAGTTCAGCGTAACCCCACAAGTCAGAAATTCCCGGACGCTGAACGAGGGTCTGCAGTCCGGTTTCGTCACGCTGCACACACCTCGGACAGGACCATCTGGCTGCCTGTAGAGTTTAACTCGAACCGGTAGCGCCTCTCCCCCCCCATATCCGGTAGCACTGCCAGGCCAAGGACATCTGGAAATTATCCATGTTAGTTTCCGACTGGAAAGTCCTCCGGAACAGACTAGCCAGATCGTTCTCGTCGGCGCTTAGAATCTCCCTGAGAACGTCGTCGCACTTCCCTGTCACTAATGCCCTATGAATTTCTAAAGCGGAACATCCACCGATCCTATTGGCCGACTGGTAAAGGGTTGTGAGCACCCGACAATATTCTAGGTGCAGGGCCCCAGTCTCGGTCTTTTCTTCACCCAGCTCCGTCAGGGAGACGAGCTGCGGAAAGATGAGCCTCACAAACGGAGCCCATACACATGCTCACCGTCCAGAAATCGTTGCAAGTGGCGCAACCTAAGCGCGTGTCTCCGCATTAGGAGCCACATCATACCTAATCTGCCACTCAGAGGATGCTGGCAACAGACTGACTGCCTGACCATTGGAACGCGTCCCTTCAACAAGAATTTAAATAAGAGACGCTCCAACCTGGTCAAGCAGTAACCGGGACAAAGCACGACGGTCAGAAGGTAAATGATAACGCGGGCGATGTAGGCATTCGCCACTTCTGCTAGAACCTTCCAAGGCAGCTTTCTTCCAGTCCATTTCTGAGTAAGACTGGCCACCCTGTTCGCCACCTCGTCCTAGTTCTTATCAACCCGGAGGTCGGGATCAAACTAGACTCCGAGCAGTTTAACTGGTCCCTCGGTCCAGCGTCCGACCACGCCGTCCGAGGGCATCAATGATCCAACTCTCTTATTTCTGCAGAGCTAGCACAAAACAAAGGACATGGGGAAACATGCATATATAACTAGACTTCAAAATCAAGTCTGCCTGCATAAATATAAATAATCTGAAGGGAAACTTGAAAATGTACGCATCACGCCGGAATACATTTTGTTGACAGGCAATTATTGGCTGTACATAAAATGGCCGTCCATTCATATTCGCTGCTTTATTTTTCTCCTTTCTTTTCTTTGACATATGAAAGAAACCATTAATGTTCTGCTGTCTTTGGCGTTAAAAGATAAAAGACAATACTGAAGGATATACGAGAACGGTTTTGCAATTTGCATTGAGATAACTAGATAAAGATTTTCATTCACATAATAATATATGTATATGGCAGTGTAGTTAGTAAGAAGTTTACTACCCAACCAGATGGGCCCGTGTTCAGTCCCACTGTTTGGCACCCTGGGCAAGTGGGAGACGCAAACTAAAAAAGCGGTCTCTTATATGTACATACATGCATACCTATATGCATACACACACACACACACACACACACACACACACACACACACACACACACACACACACACACGTATATGTATGTATATATATGTATATATATATATACATACATAAATATATATATATACATGCATACATACATGCATACATATATATATATATATATACATACATACATACATACATATATATATATATATATATATATATATATATATATATATATATATATATATATATATATATATATATATATATATACATATAAATATATATATATATATATATATATATATATATTCTTCTTTTACTGGGTACAGTAAAAGGAGTAATCCTGCTGTATGATGGCATACGGTAACCGATAACTGTACCCGAGCTTTGACGTATACGTTTTGAGGTTATTACCCAGATATTATATATATATATATATATATATATATATATGTGTGTGTGTGTGTGTGTGTGTCTTTGTATTTGTTACCCACCACCGCTAGGCAACCAATGTTACTTTGTTTATGTCCACGCAACCTTACGGTTCGGCAAAACGTAAACGATAGAATATTTTCCAGGTTTCAGAAACTAAGCACAGGGGCCAATTCCTTCGACTAAATCTTTCCAAGACAGTACACCAGCCTGGCCGTAGTCCAATGACTGAAAGTAATAAACGATAGATGATAAAAATCTATAAGACAAACGACATTTGTCATTCTCATTTAGGGTCGGCCATTCGAAGGAGACGCCATTACAAAGCTAATGACTAATCTAATTTCAGGACGTTTTGTCTTATTACATTTGTTGTTAGTGGTGTTTGTTGATTTTGCGGCATAAGGTGACATAAGCATTAGTAATTTGATGGGGATATATCACCAATGAATATTTATAAAAACAAATCCAGGTTAAGTTCTTTGATATACAACTCTTTTTCCGTGGACAACAATAATATGTACACACACACACACACACACACACACACACACACACACACACACACACACACACACACACACACACACACACACACGCACGCACGTGATACCAAATGGGGTAAGACAGTAAAAAAGACACACACATAGAGATATATACGACGAGTTTCTTTCAGTTTCCGTCTACCAACTCCGCTCACAAGGCTTTGGTTTGTTCGAGACTATATTAGAAGACACTAGCCCAAGATACCACATAGTGAGACCGAACCCAGAACCATGTGGTTTGGAAGCAAGCTTCTTACCACACAGTTACACCTTTTCCTACACCTGAAGCCTTAGAGATATTTCGCCATAAAGCAAATATATTTTCTTCGTTCAGTTTGATTTTTCAAGATGTGTTCGCCTTTGAGATTCTTGGGAGAGGCTGGAATAGTCTTCGGGAAATGCATTAGAAGATGCTGAAATACGATCCACAGTAATTCGCAGATAACTCAGAAATATGTGCAGCAGAGTCGGAGCTGCATGTGTAAAGGAATTCTTGAATAAGAGATTGAGACCGACGACTCAAAAGAATATTGGTGGATCCTGATTAAAACCAAATGTTCTGTATTTTACATAGGTTAATCGTTTGAATCTCTTTTTTAGATCTAAACGCATACCATTCTCCGAAGATGTTCAACAAGTGGCTGGTTTGTGTTAAGCGTGAACAGAACGCAAACCAAACTTTCACCAACCAGATTATATTTCACAAAGGCTGCATACCCTTCTGAACAGTTAGACACTCACTTCAAACGAACTGTTTCTAATATAAACAAGAATCGATATTTTCTTAATATCATAAACTCTACGGGTTACTTTTCCTGTGTTTTTTTTCTACAAACATGATTACGTCTACAAACATTCATTTCCGTTACCAGCGGTTTCCTATTTTTGGAATCATTCTGGTAGTGAAGATAATTTTATAAGTTGGAAAGTGAATTAATTTTTTTTACAGACAATGGAATTTCATGTGGTAGAATTACTGGTTATAATTTTCAAGATAATACGTAAGGGAAAGATTTGATGAAGTTATTTGGTCATCAATCACGCGGTCTTTTACGCTACATGGGTTGGCTTATTCAAGTTTGATAGACTGTGCAGGGTTCATAAACTGTGAATCTCAACTCACTGTGGTCGTTGTTGTGTATTGCAATCAACTGTAACCACTCTACTTCCTGAAAACAATTTCTGAATTATTCTTGTTGTGTTTCTAGAAACGCCTCAATATTCGAGAGGTTGTGTAACCCTGGAACAGAAATGTCATATCTGTGTGACCCGAACGATTCTTTTAGTCGATGAGGTGTAAACCTTACAAGGAAACCCTCGCAGTGCTCAGACTCGGTACCAAACAGCAAAGAAATTACTGTGTCTGCTACACATTTACTGCCAATACGAACTGTCATCAAACAACAGACTTGAACACAATCTCAAAATATTATTTTCTGTTCTAGGCGCAAGGCCCAAAAAATTCGGAGAGGGGTCCAGTCAATTATATCGACCCCAGTACACAACTGGTACATAATTTATCAATCCCGAAAGGATGAAAGGCAAAGTCGACGACGGTGGAATTTGAACTCAGAACGTAACGGCAGACGAATTACCGCCAAGCATATCGCCCGGCGTGCTTAACGTCTCTGCCCGCTCGCCGCCATACACTCTCAGTCGGATTGACTGAAATAAGTAAAAGAGTAAATTAATAAATTATAATCTCTCATTTAATCTCTCTCTCTCTCTCTCCCTCTCTCTCTCTGTCTCTGTCTTTTTTTCCACTCTTTCTCTCTCTCTCTCTTTCGTTTCCTATCTCTTTCGTTCTCTCTCTCTCCCTCTTTCATTCTTTGTAACTGCATGTGTATATTTTTGATCGCTTGTGTATTTGCCTCCGGCGCCAACATTACTGTCTCCAAAACAGCCTGAATATCTGACCAGCTGTGCCAAATCGTCAGCATCTAAACAACTGCACCCAATTCTCTTATTCTGAATCCCAGGGTGGTTCTTGTGGGTTTCAAATCTATTTGAACTTGTGAATCGGGGGAAAAAAAGAAGAAATTTTTCAGAAACGGAAGACTGTTGTGCAAATGTTTTAATACAAGCTGTGTAGACAGAAACAGTAAATTCTTTATTACTAACTCGAAAGTATTTCTTAAATATTTCAAGAAATGAACGAACCAGAACAATGGTTTAAATTGAATAATTCAGTTATAAAAGAAAACTCAGATTCGCCTTTAGCGCTTCATCTATTGACTAACGTTACATGTGGTCTGGTGATTACTGGAGATGGAGTCATTAACTAGTATTTAAGAAGTTTTGCTGTGTGTTGTCGTACGAATCGAGTCATTTGTCTGCTGCTTGTTCTATTGTTATTAAGTGTTGTGTTGTTACTTGCAGCTTAATGTTGAATAAAAACCCTCAGATAAAAATCTTTCATTGCACAATAGTGTAAATACCCCGATTTGGCTTCTAAACTGAAAACTAAATCGTTATTACGTCGCAGAAACACGATAGGAGTTGTATAGCGTAGCGTCTCTAATGTAATGATTTGCCTTTTCGTACAAACCAGCAAATTTCCGAAGACAGATAAGTCACTACTTACATCATCCCCAGTGCTCAAATAGTGACGACGTAATAATAATAATAATAATAATAATAATAATAATAATAATAATAATAATAATAATAATAAAATTTATTTTTATTTTTATTAATTTATTTTTTAAAAATTTCTGTCAATACCGGGGTGGTGAGGGATGTTGATCGCCCATCATTATAAAATGCCCCAATGGCCTGCGCAAGACCTGTCTTCTGACAGTCAAGCCCTACTCCTTCGCCAAACCAACAGAAGAAGAGTGGGAAAAGGCGAGTATCTGGCGCCTTCAAATAGCCAGTGCTCCAGGTAGGCTGTACTCGTTAGCCTTGTATGGTAAGCAGACTAGAACACTCTGAGTTCAAAATCAGAGGAGCAAGGCCCCTGCCACCTTGACGGACTACCTTGATAGAGATGGTCTCTCGATAAAAATACCGGTTGGTAGTAATCTAAAAATACACCTCATTTGTGAATGAAAACGCTTATCAAAGTAAATGACGATAATGGTGTGAACGGGACTGGAACCAATGGTGAAGGTGCCGCACCCGGCAGGGGCCCCACTGTGCAACAGGATGGGTCCGGTCGTAATTCAGCAACTGCTAGCCATGCTACAAGACATAAGTGGAGTAACAAGTAAACTTGATGGTTATGGAGTGTTTACTACCGGAGCACCCCATTGGATGTGAATGGCGTGCATGTTAGAGGGTACAGAAAACGAATGCACAGTGAATGGAAAACAATGGAATGGTTTGAAATTACTGAACTGAGATTATGTGACCAAGCAGGAGCAATATGAAAGAATGGAGGGTTAACAGAACTGGAGGTAAAATCTATTAAAAGAAGGATATAGAGTGATATTGGGCATGTGAGAAACGAAAGTGGTATAGAGGAAGAAATGGACACTTGTTCGTAAGAATATAATATCGTGAATTGTGAAAGAAATGAGATCAGTGACTACTCAAACAATGAAGATCGATTAATAATAAACAGAATTTTGGCTCTGTTAAATACAGAAGGGACAGAATTTATGTACCAGTTTAAGAAGGCTAACCAATGGAGACTAAATCGAGAGACAAGTGAAGTATGGAGACACATTGAAACAAAGAACATCACACAAATAAATAATCTTATCAAGGCTGCTATTTGGATTGTGGCGGAAAGGATGGGATAGAAAACTACTGAGAATAGAACAGCGAAGGATAGAAGAAGAAAGAAACAGTCGTGGTGGAAAAGGAGAATTTATAAAGATATAAACTCATTGAACAGTGTAGTGTCAATACTTGTCAGGAAAAGAAACGAGAATTGAAGAATGAATGGAAATTCGAAAATGTCAGGAAGAAGTATGATGTAGATACAAAAGGCCTGAATGTTGTAATTGAAGAACTGAAACAGCGCATACAGGCAAAAAAGCAAAGCTAACCAGGTTTGAACAACGGATTAAGCAATGTCAGCAAAAGAAATTTAGAACCCCCCAAAGAAACTTTTTAAAAAGAGATTAATGATGATAAAAAAATGTAAAAGATTAGTCCCTGATACTGATGAAAGTCGACTTTTATGGGGCTTGATATGGAGTAAGCAAGAACAACATAATACTACAGCTGAATGGTTCTACAGCCCGGAGCAAACAGCTTCTTATCCCCAGCAAGAGGTTATCCACTTCACAGAAGACAGAATCAGAAATATGAGTAAAAAGATAAGCAATTGGAAAGCAGTAGGACCTGAGGGTGTACAGGGATTTTGAGAAAAAAAAAGGGGTCAGTAGTTGCCATAAATTGATCGCGGAGCAATTTAATGCATGGATCGATGGAGAAGAAGAAATCCCGGGCTGGTTGACGAAAGGACGAATGGTATTATGTCTGAAGGAGGCATCAAAGAGAAATGCTGATGACAATTACAAACCAATTTCTTTCTCCCTATTAAGGTGGTAGTTACTATTAAGAGGACCCCAGTACTTAACTGGTACTTATTTTAATGCAGACCCGAAATTATGAAAGGCAATTCGACCTCGGAAGAAATTCGACCTCAGAACGTTAAGAAGGATGAGATGCAGCTACGCATTTTGTCCGACATACTAACGATTCTTTCATCTCACCGTCTTCACCTCATACATAATACATTTCCAAAGAACATTATTTTACAAATTCGAGTATTTACCAGACAGGACGCGAACATGCATCTCCAGCATTTCTCGGACATCATTTTCTCGTACCACGATTTTCTGTGTAACTTCACCCAGTATTTTACGCAATATTAGAAAGAAAAAAAACAAAACAAATCCCACATATCAGAAAATAGTTTTTTCCCATCTTCAACACATACTCTATAATTTCTGATTTTTGTCTATAGCACACAGATCCTTTTCTAGTAAGGTCTGTTAAAATCGATTATATCGATGAGTGCTAGAGTTGTGATATATATCTGATCGATGTTGGCGGGATGCTAGTCATATAATTAGTTGCTGTAAAAATCCTCTCTCTTGTTACTTTGATTTATTTGTCAATTCTAACATCTTTACAATAAAATAAAATAATGCTGTGCTTTCACCATAGAAAATACCTTGGATTTACAAAAGAACCAATACTTCAATGTTGTTGATTAGCACCAGGTCGGTTCTGAGAGAGGAGCTTCTTTAGGTTTTGGTCGTTCTGCACTGCTCAACACATTCGATGGCAAGCTTCCGCCAAAGGTTTCGGTCGGATAACTCTCTTGCACATCCATTCGATGTAACGTTGTTTGTCTTCACGCCATCGTGTAATGTCCGCCGTCGATTGATCTTTGAACTGATAGAGGAAATATAAAATCTAATTGATTCTAGCCGAGACCTTCTAATCATCTTGCATATCAAGTGCGAATGAGAGTGATTTGACTATCATTTCGAGCCGGTCGAGTGGCGATGTAGGGCAGGTTATCTTGTTTCGATGGACAGAGAGAGGGAATGCTGGGGTTATCATGACCTTCTAAATTGTATTAATGATGTAATAAAAGTGATTTCAAATAGCGGTTCCTAACTCCTTCCCCGCATACAGCAAGGAAATGAATGATTTCATCTCTTTTGTCTTTTTGTATATACATACATATAGACCTACATATAAATATGCATGTTACTCTACCTCCGGTATTCGAGTACTATTTTACTCGTAGATGAGTAAACAAAGAATCGCACATACTGTATAGAAAACGAAACTGCAGGCGAGTGTATGATGTTGTTTTGTATTTATAATGAAATAAATATATACAAATTATAAAAATAATTAAAAAATATATACAGTACAGTACTATTTCTGCCTTGCAGATTTTCA
>NC_142952.1:29932207-29937207 GCF_046866305.1 Octopus bimaculoides | reverse complement strand
TGGTCAGCTGCAACGAAAACTAAGAAGCCGTGGCCAGCATGAGTTCTGACTGCGTCCGCATCATTGTATAGAGCATTAGGCTGAATTCAGATGGATATGTGAAGTCACCGGAGACTGTTGTCAAATTCTGGCTGGATGAGGTTGCTAATGTGAAGTCATATGTGTTGCAACAAGATTCGGCTTGTGGCTACATCTCCGGGAAGAATTACAAGTGGTTTTTGAAGAATTTCAATGATTTCACTAACCCAAATTTCTGGCTTCCTAATTCGTCCTATTGTAATGATATTGACAACTGTGTGTGGGACGCGGTTGAGAAAGACACTAAGGATTCTGGCTGCAACACTGTTGTCGTGAAAAATGGTACTTCCATTCCCACGTGACAAAGTCAGACAGCCTGTGGTTGTAGGAAGTCAGTAGTAGAAGAGTCGTTCTACGAGTTCCCAGCTGGAGTCAGTGTTAGTTACGTGTTATATACGAGTTCGAGTTACAGTCAAGGTAGACGTTTCAAAACCATTGTCTTGCGGAACAATCAATGATAGAAGGATAGACGAGTCAAAGATAAGAAGCGGAATGCCGCCACAACATAATTGTGGCGACAAGAATACTATAGTGCTGACTATAACATACAAGCGGACGAGGATACCGCATTATAACAAACATCAAGGCCGAACTGGTCACCGAGATGAAAGAGGTGTTCTGAGGGACACAGTCGGGAACGCAGGTACGAAGTGCTGGAGCCGTCTTCAGGCTGTGGTAGAAGTTGGGGATAACTATATTGAGTACACTGTTATATCCTTGCCATAATCTACATGACATGTCTTCTGACTTTTTAAAATGGATGCAAACTATCAACTTTAGCCCGAACATGCTGTATATGTATATGAGTGTGTGTGTGTGTGTGTGTGTGTGTGTGTGTGTGTGTGTGTGTGTGTGTGTGAGTGTATGTTTTAAATGGCGATCATAGCGCTCCAATGTCTATTGTGTTACAATGGACCAACCTTTGAATAAGGCCAGTTCTACAGAAATATTTGATCTAGAGATGCTTAGTAAAACAATCTTCTATTATTTCTTTGTTACCAGAGAATTGTAATGAAGAGATTTGTGGGGTGGAAAATGTACCATTCTTCTTTTACTTCACGTAGTGGATTTCAGAGAGCACAGAGGATCACATCAAATACTACAAGCTCTTCCTTTCGACGATTTAACGACTCCACCAATTCGCTGCATCAGCGCTCTAGCAGGATCGATGTAATTGACTAACCTCATCTTCTGTAAATTGTTAGCCTTGTGCTAAAGTCTTAAGCAATTATTTAATTTAAACAGGAAAGGGTATTCCGAGAGTCTGAAGATGTAGCACTGGCTTTAATGTTTTGTTCTATTTAATCATGATTTTTTTTTTATGTTGTGAGTTTAAATCTAGCAGGAACTGCCATTGCCTTCCGAGGTCAATAAAATAAAGCTCCAATTGTACTGAGAACTCGATACAACCACCTAGACTTCTCTCGCTCCGTAAATGTTCTGCGTGTATTTGTACTTCAGCGAGATATCATGATTTACTTCAAATTCTTCTCTCATCGATTTGTTGAAGGAATGTTTACATGTAGAAGAACTAGTCTCTAATTGCATGTTCTTGCTTCTTACCAGAGTCTCTGTGTAGTTAATTACAAGAATTGCTGTGCGCTGTAGGGGTTAGCTTACGGCGAAGCAAATCTTCCATCTGGTTATAATTTCCGTTTGCAAGACGTTCTACTCAGCTTATATAGTTCACCAATTCGTGACCAAATTTCCAATCAAATATGCAACCGACGTCTTTGAATTTAATTTCAAAATAAAGAATTTAAATAAATTCAGTAAAATATGTTTTTTTTTTTAATGATAAAATTGGTATTTGGAACTTGGAACACTATTACGTATGATTTAAGGTTTTTCATTGATATATAAATATTCTTAAAGAAGTGAGCCTGTATTTGAAGGGAAAGCGGAGAAACGATCAAAATCGGATTGGAGTCAAAGGACTGGTATAAATAATTGATTGAAGTTTTATTTAACAACATATTTTTAGAGGAAAAAAAGAAAGGAAAAAATTAAAAGTACAAAAGATTAAATTATCGAGAAAGGAAACTCAAAATTACTTCAACAAAGACACAAAGAAACGGAAATCAATGGCGAGGTGGAATTAAGCAATAAAAGATCGCGAGATAGGAGTAGGTTGTCTTATATTTATTGAGTTTGGTAAATGAACTTGGATGTTCGCATCTCGAGAGACTTGGCACATTCAAGTAAGGCCATGTATCAGTTAATTTTCTCCACTCATTTAAAAAGTGATGGTTCTGTGTTCGGGTGGATTTCTTTTATTAGAGATAACATTTAGGTAAACTCATCGTTTTGAATCGCGCTGATCACCGCGCATATGGCTGTATATTCCTTTCTACGCTAGGCACAACGCCCGGAATTTTGGGGGAGGGGACAAGTCGATTAGATCGACTGGTACCCAACTGGTACTTAATTTATCGACTCCAAAATGAGGAAAGGCAAAGTCGACCTCGGCGGAATTTGAACTCAAAACGTACACACAGACGAAATGTCGCTAAGCATTTCGCCCGGCGTGCTACCGTTTATTTTCTACTCTGGGCACAAAGCCCCAATTTTTTTCGGGAAGGAGCCGGTCGATTAGATCCACCCCAGTACGCAACTGGTACTTAATTTATCGACCCCAAAAGGATGAAGGGCAAGGTCGACCTCGGCGGAATTTGAACTCAGAACGTAAAGGCAGACGAAATACCACTAAGTACTTCGCCCGGCGTGCTAACATTTCTTATTTCTTTACTGTCCACAAGGGGCTACACACAGAGGGGACAAACAAGGACCAACAAACGGATTAAGTCGATTACATAGACCCCAGTGCGAAACTGGTACTTATCTAATCGACCCCGAAAGGATGAAAGGCAAAGTTGACCTCGGGGGAATTTGAACTCAGACCGTATCGGCAGACGAAATACCGCTAAGCATTTCGTCCGGTGTGCTAACCATTCTGCCAGCTCACCGCCCTTAAGATGGTTATATAATGTCCGTTGTGTTATTTGGTTACGGCAAGGAAACCAACCCCAAAGTATAATGGTGGTAGCTTCTGATAGCAACCTACAGCCCTACGCCGACTTCCATCTAAAGAATGGTAGGAGGAGAAGATAGATGTATGGATGGAGGGATTCTGGTGGTTTCCTTTTATAAGAAATAATATTTTTATTAAAAAAATTGAAAATATTTTAGTTTCTAAAATTGTCATTTCCTCAGAGAAGGAAACCAAGGTGGAGAGCGCAATTGGAACAAAACAGACTCCATCATTGTTTGAATCCTATCTTAATACGCTAATCCCTTGTTTCATAAATATTTCGTTACTATTCATTTTCACTTCGTTATCATTTCCACAGTTCTTAAGACAACCACGTTGACTTGTTGAAATTTTCTCAGTTTTACACTATGAACACTTACCCTCTCTCTCACACTTAATTTCTCTCTCTCTCATTCTCTCTTTTCTTCTTCCTTTCCTTTCTTCCGTCTCTGTTCCTTGTTTTCTTTCTTTCTCTCGCTCTCTCATTGTCTTTGTTGCTATGAAACATTAGCTTGCAAATATTTAATATGAAACGACGACAAGTAAATCAATTTTATTGACTTAACAATGAATATGCAAATACCCTCGAGATATTAGTAAAACTCTTGAACTTTTACCATTTTCCCGTCATCATATTCGTAGCTATTTCCTTGTTAAGGTTACAATTAAACATATGCACGCATATATGCATATATCATACATAAAGTGTGTATATATAATTCTACATATGCGTTAGAAAAGGCCGAATTGTTTTATAGCAGCAAGACCATATCCTTTCCTTCCTCTTGACTATATACAGTTGTACATAATTCTCTATACATAACATGTTTAGCACACTTCAACATTTGCTGGGGAAGTTAACAATGCAATGTGAGAACCCTCTTCGTATCTATCTATCTATCTATCTATCTATCTATCTATCTATCTATCTATCTATCTATCTATCTCTTTCTTTCTCTCTCTCTCTCTCTCTCCATCTAATCAGCTGGCCGAAGCTATAGCAGAAAACACTTTAAGTGGCGCTAAGCAGGGCTGAACCCGAAACCGCGTGCTTGCAAAGCGAGCTTCTTAACGACATAGGCATGACCGCACCTTTACGATTGCAGCGCCCAAAGACGGCAATGTTCCAAAATACAATTTCTCACGTTATTTTCTGTTGGAAAGTTACACATAAACTTATTCAATTTACTTCACATGTTGTAACACTATAACAGGGGTTTAATGAAGCGGAAACTTTCAGCGTAGGTTTTTGGTAATTTTGTATTATCGACCTAAAATAATTTTGTATCAAGTACACTCTTGATTCATCCATACACACGCAAACAACAACAACAACAACAATAATAATAATGATAATAATAATAATAGTAATATGTCAGTGTTCTAAGCGTATTAGAACTTAAAATACTATTTCTCCTTGTCCTTTAAATACAACTCAACACCTAGATGAAATTAGGAAACCACACAAAAATCTCTTATTTTCTCTTATACATAAAATACAACTTGTACATACATACAAATTCGTTGATTTATCAGCTTTTCCAAGCACAAATATTAATTACTTGTAGCTTCCGGCCAGAAAGTTATATTCAGAAGCACAGTTATTGTACTCCGTAACAATGCAAACAGTCTTTCCTTTGGATGTGCTTATCAAATTATTAACATTACACTTCGCTGAATTTCCTAACACGTCGTTTCACTGTTACGATTTACCTGGAAACATATATTGTATCTAGAAGGCAAATATTTTGAGTATATTTCAGAGTGCCTCTGTTTCCACCCGGCAACAAACTGACAAGATGATATATATAATTGGTTTATTTCCAACATCTAAACCTAACGCGTTTACACTTAACAGTAACACTGGCCACTGGACATGCTAGAAATAGAA
>NC_142952.1:29919707-29924707 GCF_046866305.1 Octopus bimaculoides | reverse complement strand
GCTGAAATGGAAAATCGACTTCTGCGGAATTTGAACTTAGAAGGAAAAACCAGAAGGTATACCTCTAAGTATTTTTATCCTGCGCGAACTTCATTCTGGCAGCTCGCAGAATTTTACAAGATTAACAACGGTGCCAAAGTTTGGCATAGAGCCAACAATGGTATTTATTTTATCGTCCCCCAAAAGCAAAGTTGACCTCGGTGGTATTTGAACTCAGTCAGAAAAGAAATGTCGCTAAGCATTTTTGGTCGGTGCGATAACGATTCTGCTAACTCGCCGTTTTTAGTGGGGGTAGTAATCCTTTCTACTATAGACACGTGGTCTATGAAATTTTGTGGGTGAGGGCTAGTCGATTACGTCCACTCTAGTGCTTAACTGCTACTTAATTTAGCGACCCCGAAAAGATGAAAGGCGAAGTCGGAATTTGAACTCGGAACGAAAAGCTCGGAACGAAAATGTTTGGTGCGATTGCAATTCTGACACTTCACTGCCTTTTTGGATGGTAATAATAAGGTTTATTCAAATGAATTTAAAAAAAAAAAGAAGAGAAAAAATGACAGATACGGACAGATTTTAATTCTGTTTATAAATATTTATACGCGGGAAATTAGATGCGAGCGAGATGATGTTCATATTGAAATTACAAGAGTTTATTGATAAAAATATAAAAAAAAAAATAATACTTTTCTTTGCCAATCACAGTTATGAGATACTTTTCCTGAATACGAAGGAGTGCTGAAAAGTTCCTGGCTTTGGGTAAAAAAAAATACAGGAACATAAATTAATTATGTTATTTAACATTTTCCCCTCTCATATTTACTCATTTATTGCAGCGGTCCTTTAGTTTTTCTAAGCCCTGTAAAATAATTCGGAAACTTGTGTCTCCGAACACGCCTTTCGCGATACCCTTAAAGCCAGGAACATTTCAGCACCCTTTCGTGAATGTATTTTAAGTCTTTTCTTCGTAGAAATAATACATTAGATATTATATATATCTAATTTATCAGAATTTCATTTCAGATTCGTAGATATTATATATATATCTAATGTATTGATTTTAGAAGGATTTCACTGTCGAAGAATATGCGTATCATTGCAAAATCATAAGAGTTCGCATAGCAAATCAAAATTAATTTCCTTTCGAATTATTTTCAATTTGAATTACTATTTGATATTGCAGTGATAGTATTTCGTTTATTTTGGCTCTTTTTAAAGAAAATATTTTTATCAGAATTTCATTTCTGATTCGTAGAGTTTGTTTAATATAGAATGCGAAACTTCATATTTATCTTTAATATTATTTCATGTAGAAATTTTACCTTGATTTATTTATAGTATTTAAATCTAGTTGTTTATCTCGTCATGTTACCACGTATATTATACACATATTTCTACGTCACCTTGTACCTTACGCATTTATCGCTATATTAGCATATATATTATACACATACCACTACGTTAGTCCGTATTTTACACATTTGATCATCAATTTAGCCCATGCAATAAGGCGGTGAGCTCGCAGAAACGTTAGTACTCCAGGCGAAATGCTTAGCGATATTTCGTCTGCCGTTACATTCTGTGTTCAAAATTCTGCCGAGATCGACTTTCCTTTCATCCTTTCGAGATCGATAAATTAAGTACCAGTTACGCACTGGGGTAGATCTAATCGACTTAATTCCTTTGTCTGTCCTTGTTTGTCCCCTCTATGTTTTGCCCCTTGTGGGCAATAAAGAAATAATAATATTAGCACGCCGGGCGAAATGCTTAGCGGTATTTCATCTGCCGTTACATTCTGTGTTCAAATTCCGCCGAGATCGACTTTCCTTTCATCCTTTCGAGATCGATAAATTAAGTACCAGTTACGCACTGGGGTAGATCTAATCGACTTAATTCCTTTGTCTGTGCTTGTTTGTCCCCTCTATGTTTAGCCCCTTGTGGGAAATAAAGAAATAATAATATTAGCACGCCGGGCGAAATGCTTAGTGGTATTTCGTCTGTGTTTACGTTCTGAGTTCAAATTCCGCCGAGGTCGACTTTGCTTTTCATATTTTCGGGGTCGATAAATTAAGTACCAATTGCGTACTGGAGTCGATCTAATCGACTGGCCCCCCTCCCCCAAAATATCGGACCTTGTGCCTTGAGTAGAAAAGAATTTGGTCCGTACATTACACGTAAATCGCCATATTAACATATATACGAGGGAGCGCTCAAACGTTCCTGATTTTAAGGTTATTGCGCGCCCGTGTGTGTGCGTGTGTGCGTGCGTGTGTGTGTGTATGTGTGTGTGTGTGTGTGTGTTTGTACAACCCCGCTCGGTGTTGATGTGTGTACATCCGTAACATAGCGGTTCGTCATAAGGGAACGATAGAGTTAGTCAACTTAAAAACAAAAAAGTGCAAGGGTCGATTCATTCGACTAAAAATTCTTCAAGGCGGTGCCCTAGCATGGCCGCAATCTAACGACTGAAACAAGTAGATGATAAAAGCGATACCTTTAAAACGTGACATAACGCATTTATCACCACCTTGACTCGTACATTGCATATCACATACGCTAGCGCGTATATTACACGCATATTACAACATTAACACGTACATTACACATTTACCGTTACGTCAGCTTGTATATTACACGCATCACCATGTTAATTCTTAGAATATACATATACATTACACGCATATCACCCTTTTAGTTCGTACATTCCACGCATATCGCTAGTTACCTCGTATATTAAACATGTATCACTATGTTATATCATGCATTACGCATGTTTTGCCACGTTACCTACTGCATAACATATCTGTGGCCACGCTAGTTCAAATATTACACACATATCTCTACATTAGCTCATTCATTACGCAAATACCACCACTTTAGTTCGTCTTAATACATTGAAATCATATTACATGTACCGCCATCACCAAATAGAAGCGGTCGATATACAAATCATTTTGCAGTGAAAAATTTTCTTTTGATAAATGACTGCCAAGTCTCGATATCTCTTTAACAGTAATTTTACCGTGTTTCTTACTAGTTTATTATTTACAATAAATTTGAATAAAGAAGATTGTTAAATAATGAAATTACACAGATAATATTATATTATGTTTGTAGTAGTTTGCTCAAGACTTTTAAACTGTAAATCGTACGATTCTTCCGGCCAATTTAGTCAAAATTATTTCTAAAATCTGATTACCAAAGCAAAATGCAGTTCATTTGATGGATAGAAATAAAATGCAATTAAATCAGTTTAGTTATATAAACTTTGAAGTGTAACTGCAGACTTAGACCATTCACGTCTTTATACATGAGTGTGTTTTGCAGTTATTTGGTAAATGAACATCAGTGATCTATTTAACGCCGCCTCCAACAACTTCCGTTCATATATATATATATATATATATATATATATATATATATATATATATATATATATATATATATATATATATATATATATATATACATACATACATACATATATATATATATATATATATATATATATATATATATATATATATATATATATATATATATATATATATATATATATACATATATATAAATAACATGGTTCTTCACCACTCTCTGAACTGCCCTGTGTTGCCCATGCATCATCCACGCGTAACATAGACATCACTGCGAGGTCGACTTTTCTTTTCATACTTTCGGGGTTGATAAAATAAGTACGAGGTGAGCACTGGGATCGATGTAATCGACTTACCCTCTCCCACGAAATTGCTGGCCTTGTGCCTATATTTGAAACCAATATTAACAAATTTGATTTAAATTTGAGGAAAATCCATCTACAGAAATAAATACCATTTTAATTTTTTCCGAAGTAGACTTCGCTCTAAATGCCATTCATTTAGCTATGATATTTGCCAAGAAATTCATCACGTCACAGCCACGCCCCCATATGGAGGTACGGATGAGAAATCCAGTAAGGGGGAGGAAAATGATTAACAGATCCATAAACTGAATTAAGGTTGTAAAGAATATGACCTCAAATTCAGACGAGGTGTTTTCAAATATTTGATATATGGAAATATTATTATTTATAAATTAAATACGAGTTAAGATAGAGATGAAAAATGAAAAACGAAAATCAAACAAACACACCAAAAAAATGGAAGATGAGAAACAGTTTGAATCTTGTATGACTGCGACCACGTTTCGCAATTTCTATTTCTAAATTAATTTATTACATTTTATGTTTGTGCTTCAATGATCTGCAAATTTACTTTCATAACCAAATTTTAGAAATAATTCTAAATTAAATAACTTGAAAGACCAGTACTAGCTTCCTGGGACTCTAGTTTTATTTAGTATTAATAATTTTAAGGGGAGGAGGCTGTTCGAGTAGATCAGTCACAATATTTGACGAGTACTTTATTTTATCGACCTCGGAGGAATGAAAAACAAGTTGACCTCGGTTGATGGTGAACTCAAAATGTAAAGAGTCGAAGTACCACAAGAAATTTTGGCCGACGGTCTAACGATTTTTCAATCCACAAAGTTCAATCTTTATTTCGCAGTTATGACTTTTGCACTTCCTGTAGGGATGGTAAGCTTGGTATCATTTTCAAAAAGGCTTCAGTACCTTTTTTTATCATTCCTAGAGATCCTACAATCACTGGTACGGTAGTCGCCTTGAGATGCCACATTTTTTCAATTTCTATTCGCAAGTCTTTCTATTTACTGATCATGTCGCAAGGAATACTCATGCCAATTAATAAACACATCATTTTTGTCTGATCTTTTATAATAATATCCGGTTTATTAGCGTTTATAGTTTTGTCGGTATGTACGGGGAAGTTCCAGAGAATCGACACATTTTCTCCCTCAGTCACAGCTTCAGGATGTTATTGTTATTTTGCAAATATACCCACGAACAATATATTGATTCTTCACTCGTTTATTACTATTCTTATTTTATTTAACTGAAATCTTTCGTCATATATTTGTGATCTCTTAGGCGACATTTTCCGTCCTCG
>NC_142952.1:29912207-29914707 GCF_046866305.1 Octopus bimaculoides | reverse complement strand
CCACCTTAACGGGAAGTAATAACAATACTTAATAAATTTTCGTACAAGTCCAACACACACACACACACACACACACACACACGCACACACACGCACACACACACACGCACACGCACACACACTCAAACATATATGATGCGCTTCTTTCAGCTTCCATCTACCAAGTCCACTCACAAGGCTTTTGTCGTCTGAGGCTAGAGAAGAAGGCACTTGCTGAAGGTGTCACGCAGTGGGACTGAACCCAGAACCGAGTGGTTGGGAAACAAAGCTTCTTACAACACAGCCATACCTGCGCCTATGTTTGATTTAAAAAAAAAAAACAAAAAAAAAAAAACGTAAAGGGTAATATGGCCTGTTTGATTAGATCTGACCTGATGGTAAACACCTTCACCACCACCGCCATCGACACCACCACCACCACCACCGCAACAACAACACTGATAACAACAATGTCATATAAATGTATCACATGTTCCGAAATGCTTAGCTTCACAAGAATATACAGGATTTATTTGTTGCATTTAAAAGAGAAACCTTACAGAAAAAGGAAAAAGAAAAAGAAACGCAGCATTAAGAAAGAACACCAAAGTAACACCACTTCAATCCCATTTGTATTCTAATCATCGGAATCACTAATAAAATTATCGCTTTTTCTAACGCTAGGCAGGCTTTAATCTAAAATGCTTTGATATTCCTTGTATATCCATCAGAGAATTATATCTAAAGGAATTATGAAGAATCAGTATTTTCTGCAACACGGTCAAGAACACAATTATGATGACAATAGTAAAATGACCATTCCGTGTTATGTGTACGATTTTTAGCGGAGATGAAATGAACGTTGCTCTATAAAGGCTTAGATTTTCCCCTTGGAAAAAGGTGGGTCAATTTGGACATCTTGACTCAACGATTCATTCTTCAATATGCAGACCCTGTTTAAACAAGCTTAAATTCCTTTATTAGCAAACCTAAAGGTGCAGATTGCCTTCATGTAAATCTGTATAAAAGAATGGTTGAAAAGAAGGTAAAGGCAATTCATGTTTTCAGAATAATTTGCAGCTACCGGTCTTTTATCTAACGCTTAGGCAGAGATCGAAGAGAAACGGTTATAAACTTTCGGCAGAAATTACAAGATTGATAAGGAATAAAAGATTCGATCTGAATACAAGTGTTAGCAGTTCGGGTATGCCAAAGGTCAGGCATTGAGATCAAGCTGCGATATGAGAATAGGTGCGATCCAGCCAACGATGTTTCAATACTGGGGTCGATTCGTTCGAGTAAAAGAATTCAAGGCGGTGCCCCGGCATGGCCGTAGTCATGTCAGTGAAACAAGTAAAAGATACATTCATTTTTACAGAAAAATTATATCGATCAAAAAAGTGATATTATACATACTTTTATGAGGAATTTAAAGATTTGTGCAAAATCAACGAAAACTATAAGGTACTTATTTTTTGAAAACGGATCCTCGTTTCTTACTCTAAAAAAAATGTTATAATGAAGAACAACTGGTAATCTTCCTTTGTCTTTTGAGGGGAAATAATTGGATTAATTGACAGAAAACAAATTTAGAAAGAAGCATGTGGAGGATATAGAGAAGAACAAGAATTATTTTGCAAGCGAAAGCATACTGTAAGTATGAATATAAACTATATATATATATGGTATAGATACATACATACATACATACATACATATATATATATATAATATATGTATATATATATATATATATATATATATATATATATATATATATATATATATATATATATATATATATATATATATATATATATATATATATATATATATATATATATATATATGTATATATATATATGTATATATATATATATATATACACACAACTTATACATATATGCTATTTTATATAAATATGCCAGTGAACTTACAATATTTAGATTCAAGTAGAGTCTCAGTTTTTATTGCTGCAGGTAGAGTGTCAATTATTATTGATGTTATGGTATAAGTATATGATCAGGAATATAAAAATATATTTAATAGTAGAGTGTAGTCGTAGTAAAAGAAATATGCTCAAATAGGTAATTAATGTTAGTGTTAGTACATATATTATATGGAATGTGTATATGTATATATATTGTAATTAAATGGGGCATACAGAAAATATGAGTATAAATTTTGTGGATGATACATATATATATATATACATGCAATTTTATGTAACTTTATGTTCATATGTGGGTGAACTTACAACATTTAGGTACATGTATATATATATATATATATATATATATATATATATATATATATATATATATATATATATATATATACACATATATGCATATATATATATATATATATGTATATATATATATATATATATATATATATATATATATATATATATATATATATATACATGCAATCTCGTGTCACTTTATGTACATATGTGGGTGAACTTACAATATTTAGGTACATGTAAAGTCTGTTGTTATTGATGTTATGTTATAAG
>NC_142952.1:29904707-29907207 GCF_046866305.1 Octopus bimaculoides | reverse complement strand
GTTCAGTCAGAGCCTGTATTACAAGACACTTGATCCAGATGCCGCGCAATGAGACCGAACGCGAAATCACAAGGCAGCAGACCAAGCTTCTTAACCACACGCCTATGTATAATGGGTTCCCGTGTACTGCAAGAAACATATGCAAATTGTATGTGTGAATGCGTGTATGTATTAATGTGTGTGTGTGTGTGTGTATACTTTTATAGGCGATGTAATTAATCCTTCGAATATATCATCATTAATCCATTAATCTCTTATCTATCTCCGATAAATTGGCGTTCTTCTCTTTGAAATTTTTCAAAATTTCGCCTTGTATACATTCTATCGAGTAAAGCTATCAATTAACCTAACTTTGGTGGAACTACCAACATTGCTGTTATTAATTATCATATCTTGTGTGATACAACCAGATATACACAGACACATACCACACTCGCCCGCGCGCACGCGCACGCAGGCAAGCACATACAGACTCACACAAACACATACAAATACGTACACACATAAACATACGCACAAATACACGCACACACTGACACACACACTGGACACACACACACATACGCACTCACACACAAACACATAATATATATGCACTCATATTTATACTTATATATAAACTATGTATATACGTATATATATGTACATATATGTATATATACATATATATATATGTGTATGTATATATATATATATATATATATATATATATATATATATATATATATATATATGTATATATATATATACACATAAATACATATATATATATATATATATATATATATATATATATATATATATATATATATAAATACGTATATATGTATATATTTCTGTATATACGTATATATGTACATTAAGTTTTAATTGTGCCCCTCCCTTCGCAATGTATCAAGTAACTTCCTCTCCTCCTACTACAACTACCGCTACTATTGCTAAGATTATTATTATTATTATTATTATTATTATTATTATTATTATTATTATTATTATTATTATTATTATTATTATTATTATTATTGTTGTTGTTGTTGTATAGTTATGATCCCCGTTGAACAAATTGTTTGATCCTTCACAACTCTGAGAGCTGCGATGTTACACATCTTGCTGTCAATGATGTTACTTCTTGAACTGGGAAAAATAATTAAATATTGCAAACGTTTGCCCTTGACGACGTTAGTTTCCTTGAAAAGAGAGAAAGAAAGAGAGAGAAAGAGGAAGAGAGACAGAGTGAAAGAAAGAGAGCGAGGTGGGCTGTTGTCGTTGTTGTTGTTGTTGCTGTTGGTGAGGTTGGTGGAGATAAGATGTTGTCATCTCTGGAATGGAATAAAGTTCAGCGTGTCCCATCTGCATGGATTTTAATGAGCAGATTTCTTAATGAAAATCGACGTGAAATTCATTATAACATTTTATGCCTTAAAGGCGGCGCATTCGGCAGAATTGTTAGCGCATCGGATCGAACGTTTAGCGGTATTTCTTCCGGCTCTTAACATCCCACCGAGGATAAATTTGCCTTTTATTTTTTTTCTGGACCAATGAAATAAAGTGAGAGTTAAGAACTGGGGGTCGATGTAATCGTCTTTTCTGTTCCCATGAAACTGCTGGCCAAAATATGAAACCCGTATTTCATGCATTAGGACACATGATCTAACGATTGAGGAGATTGATTTGGAAATAATAGTCTTCAAGTATGTATTTGAATGTGTCTTTTTACCTCGATTTTGGACAAACCAACAAACTTTACATCGCCTCCAAATTAAAAATCCAACTGTAGGATTCTATACACGTTCAGACATGGTGCTAGAAATGTGGATCAAATGATGCACAAACTTCTAGAAAAGAATAAATGGGACTCTATAAGTTAGCTTAGTGGAGGCGCAATGGCCCAGTGGTTAGGGCAGTGGACACGCGGTCGGAGGATCGCAGTTTCGATTCCCAGACCGGGCGTTGCGTGTGTTTATTGAGCTAAAACACCTAAAAGCTCCGCGAGGCTCCACCAGGGGGTGGTGGCGACCCCTGTTGTACTCTTTCGCCCAACTTTCTCTCACTCTTTCTTCCTGTTTCTTGAGTAACGCTGCGTTGGACTGGCATCCTGTCGAGCTGGGGGAGCACATACGCCATAGAAACCGGGAAACCGGGCCCATCAGCTTGACTAGGCTTTAAAAAGGGGCGCAAAAGAAAAAAGAATAAGTTAGCGCATGTAACGTGGAAAATTTGGCAAGGAAGATACGGCTGCTGATTTATTTTATGCTCCACGTCGTACAGGGGAAAGACTTTTGGCGCCAGGTTGTCGGCTCTCAGTACGATTTAAGGGATCAGTGACACACATATCAATGTCTATGTGTATATGTACATATTTGTATATATTTATGTATATGCTTTGTGCTCTGGAGTAAGACACCAAACAACACATTGATCCAGTTCACTCAGCTGTAGAAATGAGTTGCAACGTCATTGGTGCCCAGGTGTATCACCCAGTGCCTTTCTCTTGGATAAT
>NC_142952.1:29884707-29899707 GCF_046866305.1 Octopus bimaculoides | reverse complement strand
AAGGGATATATGCGTGTGTGTGTATTTGAGTACAATATTGTGTGTGTCTTTATTCGTGTTTGTTTTTATGTGTATGTGTTGACGTGTTCATTTGTGTAGTCATGTGCGTGCTGTGCGATTTCTGATACCAGTTCTCCAAAGGGAGAGGAGAGAAAGAGAGAAGAGAAAGAGAGCAACAACACCAGCAACAACAACAACAACAACAACAACAACAACAACAACAACAACAACAACAACAATAACAAAATAACAGAATCTTTCCATTTATTTATCTGCAAATATGATTATCCTAATATGTATATTATTGAAGCATCAAACAAAAATTATCCGATGATACGATACGAGTGAGGATTAGAAATCGATGAAAAGATAGATCGGGGGGGGGGGGGAATGTGTGTGGGACGGCACGAAAGATAAAAAAGAAACACAACTCTTTTACACCGATACTATAGATATGCATATATATATATATATATATATATATATATATATATAAACACACACATATATATGTACGTATATATGTATATTTATATGAATATATATATATATGTATATATTTATTTATATATGTATATATATATATATATATATATATATGAATATGTATATATGTATAAATATATATATATATATATATATATATATATATATATATATATATATATATATATATATATATATATATATATATATATATATATATGCATAAATACGTTCATACGCACACAAACACATGTAACCGTGAGTTAGAAAGAAGCTGAAAGTCGAAAATAAAATGGCGGCTAAAAGTAGTCAGCTAATTGGAGAGGTTTGGCAGGACTTTGTAGCATTCCCTATACCCGCCAAAATGGAAGTGAACCATTGAAGCGGTGCTTAACTTTCGCTCATTATTCTCTGTATAGAGGAGTTTACAAATGTATCTATGAAGATATCGGGAGTATATTGGTGTATTGGTGCTTCCATATTTTATTGCATTCAAACTTGCAGCTATCGTTTTTTTTTCTAGACTTCCAGTCGTTTCTTGTTAAATCATAGAATGGGAGAAAAAAAAATCTATAATTTCACATGCGCACATCAAACATACAAACACACAGACACTCGCACACTCACACACACAGACACACAGACGTACACGCAGACGCGCGCACACACACACACACGCAGCTACAGATATATATATATATATAAATATAAACTCTCACACATTTTATCTTATATCTCCGTCGGTTTTCTTCTCACTCATATGCAAGCATTCATACATACATTATATGTATGTGTGTGTGCACATACATACATACATAATACATACATGCATATATACATACATACACGTTTACATACGTATGTACTTATATAATATCTACATACTACATACAGATGTCTAAAAACAACCTTATCTGTATATTTACATATATCTGTTAATATATTAGTATGTGTATATACGAGTACGTGTGCGTATGAATATATTTATGTATGCATCCATGCGTATATATACATGCTTACATTTGCACATACACACGCGCATATAGACACGCGTATGTCTGACGCTACTGGATGCGTTTTGTATCTAAACAGATAGGCTAATTATTTTCTCTGAGATAGGTCAATTGATGCGGACACCTCTGACGAGACCTCAATAAGGGTCGAAAATCGATTGAGGCTGTTCATCATTTTTTTCAGTCAAAACGCGAAAATAGTTAGCTTTGCCGTGATTATATATCTGCTGCATAGAATGACTTATATTATATCATACCTTGATATTGTATTGACTGAGATACCCGTCAACGAGTAGCTTACCTACATTGATAAAAGCGAAATTATGTCTGTCCGTCTGTGACTCCTATATCTCAGTCTACATTTACTCTACATAGACATATTATACCTTTTTCGAATCAAGATGATCCCGGGATTGAAAATCTTCACTTCATTTAGTTCTCGAACATCCAGCATTGGGAACTGATTTAAAAGCATTTGGTTTCCTGTTTCTAGCAGGTAAAGTTTAGCTGATACTCGCCATCTTGTTTGTGTTTGTCAGATGACGTCAGAAATCAAAGGAGACATAAATGACATTCGCTTCGTAGCTATAACGTCAAGATAAGAACTTTGGGACAAATTGGCCAACAGTCGGAATTCGACTTGGGACTGGAAGAATAGAATGGTTGCATTACAGAATTAATCCTCATCCGTCCTTAACGTCTGATCAAACAAGCACCACTGGAGTATATATTCATTATAGACTTATTGCAGTCATGCTGTTTAATCCTCTTTAGTTCTGGGCTACACGCGATTAGCCTTCGGCACGAGGTAGACTGAAGGTCTGCACAGAGTGCGCCTTTTGCACTAGTATCAAATAAAGTGATGAAAGCTTAATGTATGCAAATTATTAACCCCAATTCTTTGAAGCTATTGGTTTTGTTGTGTATATAAACACATTGGCCACAAAACACGCGCACGCGCACACACGCACAATGACGAATATATATGCGTGTAGGTCTGTGTGTGCATGTATGTATGTGTGTGCATGTATGTATGTGTGTGTGCTCGAGTTTTTTTTGCGCATCATTTTCTTCGCCCAGACAACATTTGACTCCTGGGATAGATTTGTTCGACTAACTCTGCAATTCGATGCTCCAGCATGGACGCAATTCAGTGGTTGAAAGAAATAATAGAAAAGTGATGTAATGGTTCCAAATAAATTACGATAATTACAGACATTTCATAGAGAATTCAATAATAAATAAGTTAAGAATCCTTTCGGATCGATTATTTGATTAATTTCTGAGTGGAGGCGCAATGGCCCAGTGGTTAGGGCAGCGGACTCGCGGTCGTAGGATCGCGGTTTCGATTCCCAGACTGGGCGTTGTGAGTGTTTATTGAGCGAAAACATCTAAAACTCCACGAGACTCCGGGATGGATGAAACATACTCTCTCCCTCCCGCGAAATTGCGGGCCTTGTTACAAATTTTGAAACTATTATTAATTTCTCAGAAATCAAGAAACATGGTGACTCCAAAATCATGAAACAAAACACGAAAATGACACCTTCCCATAAAGTCAAGACGGCGTGTAGAAAACTAATAAATGTGAGTGACTAAAATTATGAAATAATGTCCATTTTTAAAGCTTTGTAACTATTATTTATTATGAATTTCTCAATAAAATGGTTGCGATTTTTCACAATTGTCATGAAAAAATATGACTGACTAGAAAATTTCCAATTAATTTGAAAGAAATGTAGTAATCAGAAATGATCCCGAAACAATATTAAAAACTGGAAAAAGAAAAAACAAAGAAAGAAAAAAAAAAGAAGTAAAGATTGGAATTAAATTCGAATTAGATTAAGTTATGAAGAACGGCTAAAATATTTAAATAAGATAGTAATATTAACGTATGTTAATAATGTAGAGAAGTTTCGTTAAGAAAATTAATGATAGTTATGAAACACAAGGATAGAACTTACGCTCGAATGGTATGAATGGTATGACATGTCTTAAACATATCTTGGAGATCTCATCCCACCAAGAAACAGCTCTATGGAGATCTCCTGCTTGTTTTCTCCATTAGAAGTGAAAAAGACACTTTATTGCACGTTGCTGCACACCACTCCGCTGGCAACATTGAGTAGTACCTGCGTTTCAAAGAATCATCTTTGTCACATTTTGGGGCACGCTGAATTTCCCTGAGAACTACGTTAAGAGTACTTGTTTCTGTGGACTGTTCAGCCACTTACAGGTTAATTTCCCGAGCAGGATGTTCCGTTGATCGGAACAATTGGGACCCATGTCGTTATAACTGACAGAGCAACATGAAATGGAATGCCTTGCTCAAGGTCACGGCGCGCAGCACATTCAAGTAACTGAACCGACGGCATTGTGATCGTAAGCCACAAACCAGAACCACTACGCCATACAACTGGATTCGAATTTTATCTATTTATTAAAAGTTATTCATACATCGTTTTTACTTTCTGAAAACTGTCTAGAACTAACCATCTGAATGGCGAGATTCATGTTCACATATAAATAGTAAAATTTTGTGATAGACAACAAGGAATCATAGAAATGAGACTTTGTCTGATAAATTCATCATCTCCGGATTTAAATTTGTTTAAAGATTAATATCTGGTTATTTCTCCAGCGTATAGCATGTGCGTTGCACCTGTACCTTCAGGGTCGATTTGTAATTTTCTGTTAATAAAGATTCTAGAGATAATCTCATAAATTACATTTTTTTTGAAAATTTTTGTTTCAATTTTTTTTTATGAAGTGGGTGTCTATATGCCAATGTTTCTTGTAGTGTGCTGTGTTCTGCATATACAAATACACACACACACACACGTATATATATTGGTGTTTGAGTGTGTATGTCTATATAGAGATCACAAAAGAGGCATATAAACTTATGTCCATACATGTATATATATATATATATATATATATATATATATATATATATATATATATATATATATATATATATATCTGTGGATTGCGCATAGACGTATGTTTGTGTGTGTGTGTGTGTGTGAATGTTCGTTTTTATATTCAGTAATACACAAATTGACCTGAACCTCTGTTGTGTCTGCATTCACTTTCTGCAACTTTGCGTAAACTTCTGAGCAGGTATCGCCATGACATCTTGCTCTGCAATGGTCAATGAGGTGATCACACGCTACACACCTTTATCCCAAGCACTGCTCTAAACAACGGAAGTGAGCTAGAACACTAAAACTTAGTACGAATGCACAGCAAAGTCCAAGGTCAGTCTGTGCCGAGTGGCTCTGCGTGCTTTAGCTTCGATATTATGGCAACAGTGCGCACACTTATTGATCGTATATATACATACATATATATATATATATATATATATATATATATATATATATATATATATATATATATATATATATATATATATATATATATATATATATATATATATATGTACATATATAATTTTGGTAGATTTGGTGATACAAACAGGAATTTGGATCTCAAGAAATGGGTATATAATTTTTGTATTAATAACCAACTGATATTCAGAGTGTTCTGTGCGTTTGGCAATTGATAATTGCAAGCGGGCGAAACTTTCAGCTTGTGTATACATATCAACGTATGTGTGTGTGTGTGTTTGTTTACATGTATAATTGTATGTCTGCGTATATTTGTATTACAAAATTAGTTCTGAGTGAAATAATAATTTTTTCCCTGACAGGTTATTCAATTTGGTAATAAGTTTCTTAACAAACATACATACATACATAGAGAGTCGGAGAAGAATCGTTTTAAGAGAAGTAAAGCAATATTTCTTTACGTAGGAGTAAAATTCCAATAAAAAAAAAACAAGGTTAAAGATGTATGCAGGGTGGGTGAATGGGCAAACAAAGAAATTAAAGATGTCGGAAGGTCAAAAAACGACCACTTAATTAATAGAATCCCCGGGTTTTATTTCTATAGTATTTATTGAGGTCAAGACTAAGGATATTAAAGAAATTGTCAATTGGCGTGTATATATTTGTTTTTGCGGGATGGTGTTTTTACACACTTACACACACACACACACACAAATATATATATATTGTTATATTGTTATATTTCGGGATGGTCATTTTCACACAACCTTTTCTGTTGACCTCCTGGCCCTGCCTCGTCTACTATTCGTTATTATTATTATCATTAAGAATGCAGATTGCTGGCAGAGTCGTTAGCACGCTGGACGAAATGCATTGCAATATTTCGCCTGTCGCTACATTCTGACTTCAAATTCCGCCAACGTCGACTTTGCTTTTATCCTTTCGGGATCAGTAAATTAAGTACCAGTTGCGTACTGGGGTCGATGTAATCGACTAGTCCTCTCTCACAAACGTCTTGTGCCTATAATAGAAAGGATTATTGTTATCATTAAGAAACCGGAGAGATGGCAGAATCGTTAGCACGCCGGGCAAAATGCTTAGCACCATTTCGTCTGTCTTTACGTTCAGAGTTCAAATTCCGCTGAGGTTGACTTTACCTTTCATCCTTCCGGAGTCGATAAAACAAGTACCAGTTGAAAACTGGGGTCGGTTTAAATGACTTATCTCCTTCCCGATCTTGCTGGCCAAAATATGAGACCATTATTATTATCATTAAAGCAGCGAGTAGGCACACTCGTTAGCGAACCCGAAAAGAAAATGCCTAACGGCATCTCTTCAGGCGCTTTACAATCGGGGTTCAAATGCTGTCGAGGTCGACTTTGTCTTCCATTCATTCGGGTTTGCTTAAAGTAAAAGAAGCAATCACCAAGCGACCTCTCCCTTCCTTCAAAATTGCTGGCCTTGAGTCAACATTTGAATCTCATCGATATTACTACTACTACTACTACTACTACTACTACTACTACTACTACTACGACTACTACTACTACTACTACTGCTACTACTGCTACTACTACTACTACTACTACTGCTACTACTACTACTACTACTACTACTACTACTACTACTACTACTACTACTACTGCTACTACTACTACTACTACTACTACTACTACGACTACGACTACTACTACTACTACTACTGCTACTACTGCTACTACTACTACTACTACTACTACTACTACTACTACTACTACTGCTGCTGCTGCTGCTGCTGCTTCCTACTTTATCTTGTCTTTGGCTAAAATAATTGCTTTTATCGTAAACAACACTCGAAATTTTGTTCTTTTTCCCTCTTTGCATATGACAGAAATCATTGTTTTCTTTTTAGCTTTCTGCTCGTAACTGCATCACGTTCCTTAGAAACCATTAGAAGAGGAATCAATGGGAGACGTTAATGAAAACTTCTCTACGAAGAATCTCTGGAAACCTATTCGCTTGATGGTAATGATATTTGCTTGATGGTAATGGCCACAATGTAAGCCCACTCCGAAATTCAGTTTTTATGACAAGTATAATGGAGGACACCATTATAGGCTAGATAGTCGCGTAATTTTACTTAGCCCTACAACATAATGTTATCAACTTTGTAAGTTAAGAAGACATTTTTAATACAGGTTTTAATACAGGCAGTGGTGTTCAATTCTCTGGGTCAAAAACAGTCACAGATTCACAAACTAACAAGCACACATGGAATTTAATACATGATGATCGAATTATTTTGGCTTCTCAAGCATACAAGATGTTGCAACTTATCGTATCCTAGAGACGAAGTGTCTCTGAGTATTTTATACTCGAAGAAGATTCTCCGATGAGACGAAAGTCGTAACGTCTGGCCACTTTTTAGATCGGAGTTTTGCACATACGTTACTCAAATTTTCCATTATGTCTCATATGCAGATATAAATATGCACACCAGCATACATTAATACACTCAGACACGTACAAACACATATTTTGAGAAGGTTATATTGCCAATAAAAACGTGCTCCGGTTAAATTTTGCTCCTGTAATGTCCTTTGTTTATTGGAACTATGATTATGATAGACCTGGACCAAACGATGTATTTACGTTCCCGTAACATAGCGCTTCGGCAAAAGATGCGACAGAATAAGTAGTAGAGTCACAAAGAATAAGTCCTGGGGTCGATTTCGTTGACTAAAAAAAAAAAAAACCTTTAATACGGTGCTCCAGCATGGCCGCTGGCAAATGACTGAGATGTGTACAAGAATAGAAGATTAGAAGATTAAAAGAATGTATGTGTGTGTATGTATGTTTGTATGTGTGTGTATGTATGTGCGTGTGTGCGCGTGCTTATTTTTTTATACGAAGTCCAGGCAGTCATAGTTCGTGGGGTACAACTCTATGCAGTATATATCTTCGGAAATCTTATGTGAAGCCGGCCAAGTCTATTCCTTTAAAATATAATTCAATTCACATTCTAATACATCTTATGTGCATTTTCAACTCAATTTCTTCTTTGCCTCCACTTGCTTGGATTAATAACAATTTATATATATATAAGCACAAAAATATATAAAATGGCCGTTTGGTTGTGCAATGAATATGATAACCAGACACCAATGCGGCTTGCACATCCTCTTAATGTTAAAAGCAGATAGCGATCGTGGTCTAACGGATAAGTTCTTACAGAGTTCAGTTCTTGACTTTTGTATGTTTTTTTCTTTGTTTTTTTTTTTCATTCGGTTTTGGCACTCAATACTCACATATTTAATAATTATTGATTATTTATCTAAGAAACGTGGCCACAAGGGTGTTAACAACATAATTATTGCTACGCGCGGGAATTACTATATACAGTTCACAAACTCAGTTAATAACACAGAGTGTTATTGATTTCTTACAAATTACTTCAAGGGTTTACCATTATTCTTCTAACAGTAAATTGGTATTGGTGTGATTACTGTCTAATTCTTGTATCATTATTGCTTATTATAAATGTCCTGTGTAAATTATTGTTGTTGATGTTGATGCTGATTAGTCTTGCTCTATCGCTGGTTGTATAAATCTGCCCAAAGATTTTCCAGCTGTGGACATCCTAGATATAAGATTCGAGACGTTTTCCGTTGTGTCTTTCCCATTTCAGACATATTTGGCTATTCTTATTCTAACTAGGAATCAGCTGGTGCCGATGATGAGGGTTTCAGCTGATCCGATCAACGGAACAGCCTGCTCGGGAAATTAACGTACAAGTGGCTAAGTATTCCACAAACATTTGTATCCTTAACGTAATTCTCGGGGAGATTCAGCGTGACATAGAATACGATAAAGCTGACCCTTTAAACTGTAGGTACAACTGACTTTTGCCAGAAGGCGGCGAGCTGGTAGAAACGTTAACACGCCGGGCAAAATGCTTAGCGGTATTTTGTCTGCCGTTACGTTCTGAGTTCAAATTCCGCCGAGGTCGACTTTGCCTTTCATCCTTTCGGGGTCGATAAATTAAGTACCAGTTACGCATTGGAGTCGACTTTGCCATTCATCCCTTCGAGCTCGATAAAATTATTAGCATTGGGGTCGATGTAATCTAATCTACTTAATTCACGAAATTGCTGGCCTTGTGCCAAAATTTTAAACCCATATTGATTAGTCCTTTATTGTCTCTGATTGCATAGACTCATGATCAAAAGTATTTCAGGCGTGACCATCCCAGCTTAAATTCTAGACCAAATCTTCTTGTGTGTCTTTCCAAGTTGCGGTATATGGATAGTTGGCTACTATTATTAGCAGTAGAAACGACAGCGCAGTGTGTTGCGCTCTTTTCTCGGTTAATATTTCCAACTCTCAATCGAACGCAGACATGACGACAAGGGGTAACAGCTGTGACAATCACTTGTCTTGTGACAAGCTTGTATGAGTGCACTGTCCAATACGTACTTTACTTAAGAGATAAGGAGTATGTTGACAGAACGTGACTGCTGTTTCTATTGTTAACGATGATGACGACGATGGAGATGATGATGATGGTGATGATGGTAGTGGTGGAGGTGGTCGTCGTGGTAACAGAAAGATAAAACATACATAAAAAAGAGGGACAGGGAAAATTAGAAATCATAACTGAAGACAGACACTGAGATAGACATTCACACACACACACACACACACACACACACACACACACACACACACACACACACACACACACACACACATACACACACACACAAACACATATGGTAAGGCAAATGGACTGTGCCTTACATGAGGGTACATAAAAACATATATGTTCGTTTCTCTTTTTGCCATCTGTGATTCTATTTTTGATCTATATAAATGAAAATATTTCCTCCGTCTGGCTGTTTTTCTCTCCACAAAACGGAAAGTTACATTGCGGAACAGTCATTTTAACGAGTGGTGTTTATTTATCACTTGACAAGATACATCTGCACCACCGGATGCTCCTGAACCAGTGGTTGAGTGTCCCACCCGAGAGGAATTGATGCTAGATGTGTCGAAACAATTGTCATGATTAATAATATATTCTCGTATATTCCATCTTCCGTCTTTCATTTGCTATATATATATATATATATATATATATATATATATAAATTTTGTAAATGGAGTAAAACGCATATGTTAACATATGCGTTTTACTCCATTTACTAAATGTATATATTTACTCAAGTACCCAAAATAACAAGGAGTTTCTACCCCAAAAACAGGAGTTACACCACAGTCATTCTGTGATCTTTGCTACCCTGGTATCTATTAACCAATTTATTTGGTCCGAGTTAATTATTAAATAAGAGAAAATAAATACATATAATATATATATATATATATATATATATATATATATATATATATATATATATATATATATACAACGGTCTTCTTTCAGTTTCCGTCAACAAAATCCAATCCAAATTTTGGGGTAAGGGGCCAGTCGATTAGATCGACCCCAGTACGCAACTTGTACTTAATTTATCGACCTCAAAAGGATGTAAGCAAAGTCGACCTCAGCGGAATTTGAACTCAGAACGTAAAGACAGATGAAATATCGCTAGGCTTAGATAGAAAGAAAAACAGATACGTAGCTTTGTCACATTGCTGCACAATATGTTCCTGGTTATAACATACAACTGGTCAGAGTATTCTGACCGATTATATGTCATAACTAAAGCATACCTGATTGACCATATAGAAATATAACTACGTAATTTCGCTGTAAGATCGTACATTTTTCTAACTTACCGACAATTGACCGAATATATCGTATATATATATATAATGAGGTATACATCTGTGTAGGCGATATCTGAAGCTTACCACTTCAAAAGCTTTGTGAAGTTCCGAGTGTTCAATAAATATATTCTTTCCTTATGGTTTACCTGTTACTAACCGACAAGCTTTAAGCCTCTTAAGACCAGGTCGATTCATGTTCCTTATCATAAGCAAAATAAAACCAACGTATAGCTGTTAGTTGTTTTGACGGAATGTC
Organism: Octopus bimaculoides; assembly: GCF_046866305.1. Classification (NCBI taxonomy): domain Eukaryota; kingdom Metazoa; phylum Mollusca; class Cephalopoda; order Octopoda; family Octopodidae; genus Octopus; species Octopus bimaculoides. Next base: position 29,888,830 of record NC_142952.1, on the reverse strand, counting down.
CTCTTTTCTCATCCGTGTTCACAGAATTTTCACGTTGTCCTTTGTGTGTGTGTGTGTGTTTGCTTGTATGTGAGTATAGATATATACATACATATATGTGACTGTGTGGTATGTAGCTTGCTATCAATCAATTTATCTATCTATCTATCTATCTGTCTGTCTGTCTGTCTATATATATATATATATATATATATATATATATATATATATATATATATATATATATATATATATATATATATATATATATATAATGTATTTGTTAAATAGATGTATGCACGCATGTGTATGCACACACATACACATCTACTCACACACACATATGTATCTACAGGCAGTTAAATATATGTCCGGTCATAGAGTGACCAATGGTCTCGCACCCATAAAGCCTTTCACTTTATAGAAGACTTGTCAGATTCGACAGTTTGAAGAGAGTTTATATTCCCGCGGCCATTGGCGTGTGACGAGTCATCTATAAAGCTAAGCGTTTTATGAACGCGAAACCATTGCTCACTTTATGAACGGACATATTTAACTTCAAGTAAATACACATACGAAATACAGTTCTGTTTGAACTCTTTTTACATTTTTGTTCCAGCTCTTCAATTTTTTCCCACCTTGTTTCGCATGTATATGCCTACTCGTGTATACCTGTATGTATGGATGGATGTATGGATGTATGGATGGATGGATGGATGGAGGGATGGATGGATGGATGTATACCATTATTCAGTTTATTTCAACATTTCTTGCAGATAGAGAAAGGACAGGTTTCAACATCAACAACAGGGTATTTTTCTTTGTTTGTTTGTTTGTATGTATGTCTGTCGGTCTGTATGTATGTATGTATGTATGTATGTGCAGATTTGTATGTTTTATGTATGTATTCTCATACATATATATCCTCATGCATATCTAGACATGCTCATATATATTTAAATGATAAACTTCTGGAAAGTTTTACAGATTTTCACAGTTCCAGTTATGGATTGGATCTGTAGTCTTCGTATTAGCTTCCTCCTTTCTGATTTTGAAAAGCCTAATTTCTCAAAATTGGTATTTAGGAAGCGTGTTTCATATCTCAGGGCCCCAATAATTACAGGTATAAACGTGAACTTGTAATCAGGATAGAGTAACTGCAGATTTCTCAATAAATGTTCTCTTTTTCCCTGATCTCTATGTTAACATCCGCTGGGCAGCTAATTTCCACAACTGTGCACAGTTTTTCGTCTCTATCCCCAATCATTATATCAGGTCTGTTGTGCATACATTTTATTGAGGTCTTCACTAGGACATTCCACCAGTATTATTTTATATCGTGAGAGGCTATGGCTTGTATGTATGTATGTATGTATAACTACGAGCGGAGTTGAAAAGATCTCGGCTTTAAGTCTATCGTGAAGGGCCTGTTCGAAGGCCCAAACTTCTGAGTTCTTTTACAGAACATAGAGACACTGAATGGCTACTGTGAATCTGAGAGGGTAATATGTTGGATAAAATCATAAATAACTGATACTTTATTTTCTTTTACCCAAAGCCAGGGGTAACCTTGTGGTTGGGAAGCATGCATATATATATATATATATATATATATATATATATATATATATATATATATATATATATATATATATATATATATATATATATATATATATGTATATATATATATATATATATATATATATAAATATAATTAAGGGATCAGTAAATATTTGCTTCACCAAATATTTCTTCTTGTTTTTGCCTTTGTGAGTTACAAGTGATGCTATCTGTGGGATTCTCAGCTTTTTTAGCTGCTATTTCTGAACTTCGGTATATGGTGAAGCAAATATCTGCTGATCCCTTAATTATATTTAAAAATATATATGAGCTTTTAAATAAGTTCTCCACCAATAATGGTGCTTTCATACCGATGGGCTTGGTAAAAATTATTAATTGTTAATTGATTTATTAATTAATAAATTGATAATCCTTTACCCTTTTAATTTGTGTATATATATATATATATGAATTTGCTTTCGAATATAATACATTTCCAAATTTGCTTAGTTCGAATAAATTCTTTCTTCAAGGCTTGGAGGTAGAATTTTATGTACATACATGCAGCATAAATAAATAAATAAATATTTGTGACATGCATACATTTATATATTTGAATATGCAGCGATAAATATCGTTACACGACATGTGTCTATTTGCAAACGAATATGATATACATACATACATACATACATACTAAAACACATGCATGCACTCACACAAGCGCACACACATACGCATGCGTGTGCGTGTGGTTTTGTTGTATTTCTAATGTAGTCATATAATTATTCTCTCCTTGATTATGATCATTGTAGTTATGATCATAATCATCGTCATCAGCGTCATCGTCATCATCATCGTCAGTACCATCATCATTATAACCACCAGCCCCTCCGCCGCCGCCGCCGCCGCCGCCGCCGCCGCCGCCGCCGCCGCCGCCACCGCCGCCACCGCCGCCACCACTGCCGCCACCACCACCATTATCACCATCGTCATCCTCCTCTCCTCATCATCATCGCCATCATCATTTTCAACATCATCACTGTCATCACTGTCATTATCATCATCATCATAAAAAAATCATCAAAATCGATATCGATCACTGCGTTTATTGACCGTGTTACTTCATTCCTCACACAGATCCCCGATGCTAGCCTTTCATTTCCAATTTCTTTGCTTCTAAGTGAGCCCTAATCGACCAAATCTGTGATCAAAGGGATTTCAGCCATTAATCTGTGGGACCACATTATTAATCTACGCCATTTTCTTTCTCCCCTCTTTACTCCCAAGGGTCCACTGCGGTAGTTTAAATCAATATAATTTGCATGATATACATAGGGCATGGCCAGTATTTAGAGTCCCGCCTTGTAATTACACAACTTGAGACGTGGGGGTTAGGTGCGCCGTATTTTCTATGACGATTATCTTCACCTCTAGGATGTAATATGATTATTTCTAATTTTGTTACAAGGCTAGCAATGTTCGGCTGAGAGGGGCAAGTCGATTAACTCGAAGCAGAGTTCAGCTGGTTCTTATTTTATCAACCTAGAAAGAAGGAAAGGCAAGTTACAATGGGCGATGTTTGAATTTAGAACGTGTGAAGATGAGGCGAAATGCCGCTAATGCATTTTATCTGGTATACTAACGATTCCGCCATTTTGTCGCCTTCGGATTTGATGATGATATCGGATCGTCTCTGTAAAGCGGCTAACTGGCAAAATCGGTACCGCGCCAGGCGAAATGTTTAGCGGTATTTCGTCCGTCTTTACGTTCTTAGTTCGAATTCCGCGGAGGTTGACCTTTGCCTTTCATATATATATATATATATATATATATATATATATATATATATAATAAAAATGATATATGAGCATACGCATGTATACATAGGTGACAGTGGATTTTCATTGATGAGTTCATGAACCTTGGTTCTTTTCACTAATATATATATACATATATATAAAGGCTAACAAAAAACTATGTTTCCAATAGAACGATTCAAGTGATTAAATTGATGGAAATGTGTGTTTCTCATAAAATACTTTGCAACATAAATGCAGATCTACTTCATATACAACTATTAGCATTTATACAATATACAAGCTTATAAGTACTTACTATACAAAGTTTGAAATATATTTACTTTAAACTGTTTACAATACAGCAACGTTTACAATATAATTTTTTTCTCTTTTTTGTGATAAGTCTGTTTTAAACGTTATTATTTAGAATTGAAAGCTGTAGACAGGGAAGTGGGGTTAAAATCGCTTTGCAACCATGTGACTGCGAACTTGGTTCCACTGTCTCACATCTTGGCCAGGGCTGTTGTGCTATAGACTCGGATAGGGTTATGTATGAAATTTGGTAAGCAGAACTGTATAAAAAACTAAAGACAGGTGTAGGAACAACAAGCAGGTGGATTGATTTAACACTCGCGAAAAATGGAAAAATGTTTTACGTTTCGAGCCTACGCTCTTCGACGGGAAGGATTAAGAGGGAAAGAAAATGCTGAGAGAGAATGAAGAAAACGGAGAGAGAAATAAAAGTGCAGAATTCAACGGTCCAACATTTGCATGCGTTG
>NC_142952.1:29867207-29879707 GCF_046866305.1 Octopus bimaculoides | reverse complement strand
CTGAGCATACTACAAGCAAGCGTACCCTTAATGTAGTCCACAGAAACGTGATCAGACTGGCCGTTTGAAATACAGGTACAACTCATTTTTGCAAGGTGAGTTGATTGGAGAAACGTGAAATGAAGTATCTTTCTCAAGGACACAACGCACAACCGGATATCGATCTCACAGTCTTTATGATCGACAACAGAATATCCTAACTACTAAGGCCCTTGCTTTCACAGAATCCCAAACAATGTAGTGCAATGCACACAGAGCCAACTCAACAGTTTTCTTCGCGTAATTAAAATAACACAATACAAAGCCGTATGTAATCAACGCCTGATACCGTAACGTATTAACCAAGCAACTCTCACAACGAAAATGCTACGCGAGTGTTACGCAGAAAAAAACCTTAACAACAAGATAAATTCCATTGAAAATTGTATTAGACTCAATAAAACAAGCCCCACAGTAAAATTAGAAGACCAGGTATATTTAAAAATAATTAATTACACACTGCGAAATGACAATGCTGTCTGCTCTCGCTCCAGGAAAGCAGAGGTGTAATCTGGACTCGCAAGAGAAACTAGGATAGAACTATCTATGGATAATGTGACTGAGATAATTATAAAAACAACAACAACAATAATAATCCTTTCTAATCCAGGTCAAGGCCTGAAATTTTCTGGATGGAGTAAATTGATCACATCGACCCCAGTATTTGACTGGTACTTAATGTATCAACCCCGAAACGATCAAAGGCAAAGATGACCTCGGCGAAATTTGAACTCGAAACTTAGAGATGAACGAAATATCGTTAAGTGTTTTTTATTGTCGTGTTAACGATTCTGCCAGCGCGTCGCCTAATAATAATAATAATAATAATAATAATAATAATAATAATAATAATAATAATAATAATAATAATAATAATAATAATAATAATAATAATAATAATAATAATAACTGGACCTGTGAAAAATTAATTCACGGAAACCATAAAAAATGGAAGCATCTGTAAACAGTGTACTGGTGCCATAAGAAATGTTTGTCTATTATGACTATCTGTCTTTACGTTCTGAGTTCAAATTCTGCCGAGGTCGACTTTGCCTTTCGTCCTTTCGGGGTCGATAAATTAAGTACCAGTTGTGTACTGAAGTAGATCTAATCAACTGGCCCCCACCCCGCAAAAATTTCAAGCCTGGAAAAGTATATTGTGACAGTTACAGAATATAGAAAGTAATGTAACACCAATGACTATATAATCCAACCAAAATATCTCAGTTACACAAACGTAAACGGAATTACTATTTAACTTTAGAATACATCGTACATGTGGAGGCGCAATGGCCCAGTGGTTAGGGCAGCAGACTAGTGGTCATAGTGATCGCGGTTTTGATTCCCAGACCGGGCGTTGTAAGTATTTATTGAGCGAAAACGCCTAAAGCTCCACGAGGCTCCGGCAGGGGATGGTGGCGTACCCTGCTGTACTTTTCCACCACAACTTTCTCTCACTTTTACTTCCTGTTTCTGTTGTACTTCTATTTCAAAAAAAGACCAGCCTTGTCATACTGTTCCACGCTGAATATCCCCGAGAACTACGTTAAGGGTACACGTGTCTGTGGAGTGCTCAGCCACTTGCACGTTAATTTCACGAGCAGGCTGTTCCGTTGATCGGATCAGCTGGAACCCTCGACGTCGTAAGTGACGGACTGCCAACAACACTTTTATAATGAAAACAAATTCAAAATTTTAATTTTGGAGCAAAACAACACGTTTTTTGGTGTATGGCTGCAGTTGAAATGGGTTAAAACAAATGTGCGTGTGTGTGTGGTTGAGCCTTTCATAGCTCTTTAAGGTCAGTCGCAGAAAGGAATCCAAAACGGCAACACACACAATCATATACGTACAAACAGGCGCAGGAGTGGCTGTGTGGTAAGCAGCTTGCCAACCAACCACATGGTTCCGGGTTCAGTCCCACTGCTTGACACCTTGGGCATGTGTCTTCTACTATAGCCTCGGGTCGACCAAAGCCTTGTGGGTGGAGTTGGTAGACGGAAACTGAAAGAAGCCCGTCGTATATATGTATAAATGTGTGTGTGTATTTGTCCCCCCAACATCGTTTGACGACCGATGCTGGTGTGTTTACGTCCCCATGACGTAGCGGTTCGGAAAAAGGAACCGATAGAATAAGTACTAGGCTTACAAAGAATAAGTCCTGGGGTCGATTTGCTCGACCCGCCTAGATGCTTCCGATATATATCTATGGGTATATATATATATATATATATATATATATATATATATATATATATATATATATAAATACATGTGTGTGTATGTGTATATATATATATATAAATATATATATATATATAAATATATATATATATATATATATTCTTTTATTCTTTTGTGTAAGTTATTTGACTGCGGTCATGCTAGAGCACTGCCTTTAGTCGAACAAATCGACCCCCCGACTTATTCTTTGTAAGCCTAGTACTTATTCTATCGGTAACTTTTGCCGAACCTCTAAGTTACGGGATCGTAGACACACCACCATCGGTTGTGAAGCGATGGTGGTGGACAAACACACACACACACACACACACACACACACACACACACACATATATATATATATATATATATATATATATATATATATATATATACGACGGGCTTCTTTCAGTTTCTGTCTAGCAAATCCACTAACAAGGCTTTGATCGGCCCGAGGCTATACAGAAGACACTCGCCCAAGGTGTCACGCAGTGGGACTGAACCCGGGACTATATCGCTGGTAAGCAAGCTACGTACCACACAACTACTGCGCCTATATATATATATATATATATATATATATATATATATATATATATATATATATATATATATATATATATATATATATATATATATATATATATATATATATATATATATATATATATATATATAATTGATATGCATGTACGCATGCATACAAACGCACATATGTATGCCATATGCATTTCTATATATATACACAAGCATGTTTACACGCGTTCATACGGACGCACTCAGAAGCGCACACACACGCACACACACACTGACACACTCACACACAGATATATGCATACATGTGTCGCTGTGCCGGTATGTGTGTGCCTGAGTATGTATCTATGCATGTATGTATGTATGTGTGTGTGTGTGTGTGTGTGTGCGTGCAATACACTTGCATAACCTCCGCCTCCAACTACACCCCACCACATGCTATCGTTTATAATGGAATTGTGTGTAGGTGGTACAGGCGGTGGTGGTGGTGGTGGTGATGCTTTTCGGCGGCGATGATGGTGTCGGTAGAGGTGTGGATGGTGGTGTCGACGTGATAACGCTACTGTCACGTGACCGAGGTGTAGATGCAGTGAAATAGGTACAGAGGCTATGAGCGGGATAACAAGAGTAGAGGGAGAGAGAGAGGGGGGTGGAGAGAGAGGGGGGAGAGAGAGAGGGGGGAGAGAGAGAAAGAGGGGAAAGAGTGAGAGAGATACGGAACGGAATGTAGGTAGAAAGAAAGAATGAACGAACGAAGGAACGAGCGAACGAGAAGAGAGAATGAAAAAATAAATATAGAAGTGAATGAATATATAAATAAATGAATTTGTTGGGGAGGGAACGATGTCTAAGAGAAATATAGATGGAGATAGATATATAGGGAAGGAGAAAGGGAGTGACAAGAAGAGAAGGGAAGAGGAGGAGGAAGGAAGAGGGGGAGAGAGAAGGGGAGAGGGAAAGAGAAGGACAATGACTGTAATAGAATAGATAGTAATGGGAGAAATGACGAGTATTTGAGTGTAAGTGTATATACGTAAGTGCGTGTGATTGTGTGGGTGTGTGATAGATAGATAGATAGATAGATGGGATATATATAAAGAGAGAGATAGATAGATGGATAGATAGAGAGAGAGAGATAGACAGGTAGATAGATAGATAGATAGATTGATAGATAGATAGATTGATAGATAGATAGATTTAGGCAGACAGAGAGAGATTAATAGATAGGATATATATATATATATATATATATATATATATATATATATATATGTATATAAATAGAGAGAGAGAGGTCGATAGTTAGATAGAGGCAGAGAGAGAGATAAATAGATAGATAGGATATATATATATATATATATATATATATACAGAGAGAGAGAGAGAGAGAGAGGTAGATAGATATATAGACAGATAGAGTCAAACGATCGTTCAATCGGTAGACAGATAGGGAGAAAGAAAGAGAGTGTTTCTGAGAGAGAGAGAGATAGTGTAAGAGAGATGTACAAACGCATGAACACAGAGAGGCGCGTATATATATATATATATATATATATATATATATATATATATATATATATATATATATATATATATATAAGTATATGTGTGTGTGCATGTATGCATACATTCATACATGTATACATACAGCCACACACACACACACACAGAGAAAATATACACATCGGCCCATACACGTACATGTAATAAATGCATATACATACATATATACATACATGCATGCATGCATGTATGTATGCATACGCATACACGCCTTCACACACATTCACTTGCAGACATACACACTCGTATTTATTCGCATGAATACACGTGGGTGTACGCACATTCACGTGGGTATACGCACATACACACGTATACATATATGCATACACGTGTGTAGTGAGGCATACCCTCTTTTAAACATGCACAGAGATACAAACACACACGCACACACGCACTCACATACACACATAACACACATAAGACACACACGTATATAAACAGGCAGACACACATAAACACACACGCAAATACACACACTTAGACACAGGGGTACGCACATACACAGAAGCATACTTGTATATAAACACGCACGCACACATAAGTACATATACACACATACGATGTAAAATACGTACATAATGCAGGCACACACATACAAGTACATGCACACACCCACACAAATGTGCACATTGACATAAACACACACACACACACAGACATACACGCACACACAGATACACACAGACGCATAAAGAAACACGTACATTTATTGATATAGACACACACATATACAGGGGCAAACTTACACATAAACACGCACACAGATATACACGCACACAAACACACATACGCACACACTAACGTAAATACACATTCACATAAATAAATACAAACATAGCTGAACACACATAAATAAGCACACACATACACATAAACATACACAAATACACGCACACACATATATATATATATATATATACATACATAAACAAACTCGGGCATACACATGTATTCACCAGCAAACGCTAACATACTCAGATAAATACACATGCATACACACACATAAACAAACACACGCACACATTCACAGATACGTTCACTAATATAAATACACCCACACGTACATAAACACTAAACACACACGCACGCAAAAACACTAACAGACACACAGAAACACTCATTTACACGCAGGCACACACACACATAAACTTGCATAAGCATACAAACACACATAAACAGAGATAAACATACACACACACACACACACACACACACACATGTAGTCTACTGCTTTTCGTTGAAAATAAATCTTAAACAACAAGGAATTGTGTCCGGTAAATCTGTGGAAACGGTAGAAGAATCTGTTGCTGGGAAACTAACACACACACACACCCACACGCACACACATGCGCACACATACACACATTCATACGTAGATACACTCATATAACCATACATACTTATATACGTATATACATACACACATATATATATACATACATAGCTACCTTCATACTCACATACATACGTGCTTATATACACACGTACACTCACACACACACACACACACACACACACACACGCACACACATATATATACCTATATATCTGTCTGTTCGTCTGTCTGTCTATCTATCTATCTATCTATCTATCTATCCATCCGTCTATCTATCTATCTATCTATCTATCTATCTATCTATCTATCTATCTATCTGTCTGTCTGCTGTCTGTCTATTTGTCTGTCTATCTCTCTATCTTTCTCTGTCTATCTGTCTGTCTTCTGTCTGTCAATCTCTCTCTCTCTCTCTCTCTCTCTCTCTCTCTCTCTCTCTCTCTCTCTCTATCTATCTGTCTATCTCACTATATACATTCACCCATATTTACATTTAGACACATGTTGACACTAACGCAAGGTTACAAATGCACACACCACACACACACACACAAACACACACGCACGCATAGACACTCGCTCGCATCTACCCAGTGACGCACACTCTGACAGTGTAAAGCATACACACACTAAAGTATTCTGATATTGAACAGCCAAACACACACACACACACACACACACACACACACACACACACACACACACACCACACACACACTCGCTTACATATACTCTTACACACACTTTGATACACTAAGTAACATACGCACACATACGCACTCTCGCACACACACACACACACATACAGTCTCTCACACATGTAAACGCACATATACGCTCCCTCACCTCTCTCTCCCACACACACATATACGTAAACACACACTCATTCTCACAGACACGTACACTCGCACACACTCTTCCTCTCTTACACACGCGCACACACACACACACACACAAACACACACACACATTCCCTTTCTCTCTCTCTCTCTCTCTCTCTCTCACACAGGTGCACACTCTCTCACAGCTACACACACCCGCTCACTCTTTCCCGTACACACGCACACACAGACTCATATACATACATACATACACACTCTCACTCACACACGTACACACTCACTCTCTCACACGTACTTACACATCCCTTTCATTCTCACGCACGCACCTGCTTTCACACACGTATACACACACGCTCTCACTCACATACACACAAATTCTCTCATATACACGCACATTCTTTGCCACATGGCCATACGTACTCACCCCCACACGCACATATATACACACATAGCCACCCATACCCTTACATGAGGTGTATATTTTGCAGAGAGCTTGCGTATCTCTCTCTCTCCTTTCTGTTTATAAAATAGTCAATGGAAGTTCTGTGATATATTTACCTCGACAAAGCAAGGCAGACGACACTTCTACCGACATTCAACTCGGTAAGTTTTCATTCATATACATATATATATATAAATATAGACATTTAATATTGTTCAAATGCACGTTTTTTACCCAAATATTTTCATTGCCGAAGGTAGATAGTCTACACTTCTACTAACAAAGAAAGTCTATAAGTTTTTCAAACCCATATTTATGCGAGTATAGACGTGTTTTGTGGTATATATTAAATAGAGAAATGTATATGACGATGTTAGGCAGACGACAAACGTTTGCAGTTACTACAGACATAGAACTCTCTAAGTTTATATATATATATATATATATATATATATATATATATATATATATATATATATATATATATATATATATATATATATATATAAATATATATATATATATATATATACACATATATATATACATATATATATATATACATATATATATACATACATACATATGTATATATATATATATACATATATATATATACATACATATATCTATATCTATCTATCTATATATATATATATATATATATATATATATATATATATATATATATATATATATATATATATATAAATATATACATGTGTCTATATATGTATGTGTGTAGGAATTTAAAAGGTTATTTGCGATGTATTTACCTCAGCAAAGCCAGGCACACGGTAGACCTGGCTATATTTGAAGTCTGTAAGTTTATAGATATAAATGTTATATTAGTAAATATATGTTTTATGATACATTTAACGTATCTATTTGTCGAAGCGAGGCAGTCGATATTTTCTACCAGTATTTAAGTTTGTAAGATTTATATAAATATATACATATAAATGCATATATATATACATAAATATATATATATGTATGTATACATATATGTGTAGGGTTCGATTTCCCATATGGCCCCACCGCCGAAATACCTTTCTTTTTGGCACTGGAGTGGCTGTGTGGTAAGAGGCTTGATTCTCAGCCACATGGTTCTGGGTTCAATCCCACTGCGTGGCACCGTGTCTGTGGACTTGGTAGATGGAAACTGAAAGAAGCCTGTCATATATATATATATATGTGTGTGTGTGTGTGTGTGTGTGTGTGTGTGTGTGTGTGTGTGTATTTGTGTGTCTGCGATTGTCCCGTGTCATCGTTTGACAACCAATGTTGGTGTGTTTACGCTCTCGTAGCGTAGCGGTTCAGCAAAAGGAACCGATAAAATAAGTAATAGTCTTACAAAGAATAACTCCTGGGGTCGATTTGTTCGACTAAAAGCGGTGCTCCAGCATGGCCCAGTCAAATGACTGAATCAAGTGAAAGAATAAAGGAATATATATATATATATATATATATATATATATATATATATATATATATATATATATAATAATAATAATAATGATAATAATATTAATAATGATAATAATAATCATGATAATAATAATAATAATAATAATAATGATAATAATAATAATAATAATAATAATAATAATAATAATAATGATAATAATAATAATAATATATGTATATACACACACACATACACGCACACACACACATATACTTATGTATTTTGTATGTGTCTATGTTTATTTTCATTGACAAAGTCAGGTTGACGTAGATCCTCCAGCATTTAAATATGGAATTTTATATTATATATATATATATATATATATATATATATATATATATATATATATATATATACGCATGTATGTATATAAGTGTGTATGTACAGCTACATATGTGTGTCGATGGATGAATGCAAACGGTAACTAGATTCTGCCAACATAGAAATGAAATCCGTTAAGTTTTTTAAAAAAATCTATACTTAAATGAATGTTTGCGATATATGTACTTCAGAAAAAAAAACCAGGTAGACGAATCATCTATCAGCATGTAGGACATACATATTCTTAAATAAAATAGATGCTTTGAGGTATTGTTAACGGATATATTTGTCGAGATCACGCAGACAATAAAGAGTTTCTACAAACATAGAAGTCCATAAGTTTGTTGGATTTTTCTCTACATTAAAACAGATATTCGTGATGTGTTTCCATTGATAAAAACCACGTAGGCGATGGTTTTCAACCAACATTCACGCCTATAAGTTGTATTTTACTACATACAAAGTAAATGATTGTTTGTGATATATTTTATTCCAGATAGGTCCTGGCAGACGATTCAGATATCCACACTAAAATGTTTAATCATTTCTCTTTACATATACAAATGATTTATATATCTACCTAGGAAAGTCTAGGAAGACATTAGGTGTACCCAACATTAAGGTCTGTCAGTTTTTCTACAAAAGCATTTAAATGATTGTTTGTGATATATTTACCTAGGCAATGTCAAGCAGGCTGTACCGTTACCACGGAAAAATCTGTAAGTTTTGTTTTCAAGTTCTTTTACATACCTTTCTATATATTTCTTAATGACATATTTTCTGCAGAAAGGAAAGGCAGACGATAGACCTACCATCATTAATGTCTAAGTATTTTTTCCAACATAACATTTAAATAGTATATTTACTTCGGCCAGACCGTATTAAAGTCTACACGTTCTTTTACATACCTCTCTAAATGGTTATTTATAGTATACTTTCATTGGAAAGGATAGGAAGACAAAAGGTCTACTAACATAAAAGTCTATAAGTTCATTGTTATAAATATATAAATGGTTGTTTATGATATATTTTCCTTGTAAAGGGCAAGCAGACGACATAAAAATCTGTAAGCACGCAAACGACATTAAAATCTCTCAGATTCTATTAATCGAAATCAGTGTACCCTGAAGGTTCATATAAGATTTGGGGCTAAATTCACGCAACAAAATAGTAAATTGAGGATCCACAGTATTATTCTAAGGGACCCTGGTAAAATTTTCCTTTGGATCTATGAATTGCTGTGTTGCAAAAAACAGCTAGGTTTCTTTCTCTAAGATTTTCCATAGTTCAACCGACACAAGTTAATGTTTGAAAAACAAAATAGGAATTTTAAAAGAAGTTTCTATAAAACTAGTTTTTAAACACCGAATGGCTATGTGGAGTCCAACAGAATAAAATAGCAGCCAAAGTGGTCAATAGGTCAGAAATGGCTAAGAACCCCTGATCTAAGCGGGTAATCACGATACATTTTCCTCGACAAGGACAAACAGACAACAGGTATACTGACAAATTTTTTTACTCATTTATGTTCCTTAAAAAACGGTTGTTTGCATAGTGGTAGTAGAACCTCGGTAAATCCCAGCGGATGCTAGTGCTACCGAACTGTAGAAGTAAGTTTTCTTTTTTACATTTTAAAATTCTTTTACTTCTTTCATTTATAGAGCTATGGTCAAACTGGGACTCTTCGAAGGTTATTAATAGTCGATCATATTGTTTTTAATACCATCGATCTCCTTTTCATATTTAAAATAATTTTTGCTGAACTTTTAAGTTAGAAAAGAGTAAACAAACTGTCACCTGTTGTCAAACGAGAGACACGACGCACACATTGACACGCTAGAATACATACGTGTTGCAGGTCGGTACTACCGATCGATGGCATGTGTATATGTGCTTGTGTGTGTGTGTGTATGTGTGTGTGTGTGTTAGATATACATATATATATATATATATATATATATATATATATATATATATATATATATATATATATATATATATATACATATATAGATATATATGCGTGTGTGCGTGCCTGCGTGCGCGTTTCCGTTAAATATTTACGGGTTCAGTCCCACTGCGTGGCACCTTGGGCAAGTGTCTTCTACTATAGCCTCGGACCGACCAAAGCCTTGTGAGTGGATTTGGTAGACGGAAACTGACAGAAGTCCGTCGTATATATGTATATATACTTTTATATGTGTGTGTGTGTGTGTGTGTGTGTGTGTGTGTGTATGTTTGTGTATCTGTGTTTGTCCCCCCAAATCGCTTGACAACCGATGCTGGTGTGTTTACGTCCCCGTAATTTAGCGGTTCGGCAAAAAGGCTTACAAAGAAGTCCTGGGATCGATTTGCCCTCGACTAAAGGCGCTGGTCCAGCATTTAGATCCCTGATCTAAATGTGTCCTTCCTCTTATTTAACGATGTCTTTTGAGCGCGATTTAGCTGCCATTTCTAGCACACAACGCGGCCACGTAGTGGGCTGGTCGTTACATGGAAGTTTATACTTACAGCTGCAAGTATGAGAGGGTAAAGGGATCATCTATTTTCTTGTCAACGAAGTTGTTTAAATGCTGGTGATATAACAACCTTCCCTCTCCCCCGTTTCTCTCCCTCTGCTTCACTTTCGTTCCCTCTCTCTTTCTCTCTCTCTCTCTATTACACTATTTTTCCCCTTTTCCTCTTTCGTTCCATTTCTTCCCCCGTCACTCTCCCAACTTACCTCTGTACACATCGACACGTGTGGAGCTAGTTGATCCGTGTGTATGTATATGTGTTTGTGTGTGTGTGTGTGTGTGGGTATGTCATATATCTATGTATTTCTGTGTTTGTGTGTCTATGGATATACTCTTTTACTTGTTTCAGTCATTTGACTCCGGCCATGCTGGAGCACCGCCTTTAGTCGAGATAATCGACCCCAGGACTTACTCTTTGTAAGCCTTGTATTTATTCTATCGGTCTCTTTTTGCCGAACCGCTACGTTACGGGGACGTAAACACACCAGCATCGGTTGTCAAGCGATGGTGGGGGACAAACACAGACGCACATACATATATACGACGGGCTTCTTTCATTTTCCATCTACCAAATCCACTCACAAGGCTTTGGTCGGCCCGAGGCTATAGTAGAAGACACTTGCCCAAGGTGCCACGCAGTGGGACTGATCCCAGAACCATGTGGTTGGTAAGGAAGCCACTCCTGCGTCTATATATATATATATATGTATATATATATATATATATATACATACATCTGTCTCCCAATTCCGCTTACAAGGCTTCGGACGGCCCGAGGCTGTAGTGGGAAACACTTGCTTAAGGTGTCACGTCTTAGGATTGAACCCGGAACCATGTGATTGGAAAGCAAATTTCTTACCACAGTATACACACACACACACACACACACACACACAAACAAAATCACACACACATACTTACACACATACGTATACAAGCTTCACACACAAACACATATACACACATATACTTACACACAACCATATACAAACTCCACACACACACACACACACACACATGCACAGACACACACTCATATATATGCATATATGTATGTGTATGTATCTGTGCATATATATATGTATATATATATATATTTATGCTTGTATGTGTAGTGCATACATAGATGTATGTGATTTCCTTCACTTATTTGTAATTTGTCACCAACCTCTCAGCCAACACTCCCCACCCTTAACGGTTTCAAATTGTGCCACAA
>NC_142952.1:29847207-29857207 GCF_046866305.1 Octopus bimaculoides | reverse complement strand
TTATTTTTTCGAGAGAGCTGAATTTCACCTCCATGTCTGAGCTTAACATAATCAGCGCAATTACACGTACGTTACTTTGAAAATAAAACACTGATATTTACTGTTTTCATTTTATTTACCTGCGATCAGATTCAATGTTTCGATTTTATCGCCGTTTAGTTCCGACTACCGGATGTGGTTATAGACAGCAAGTAACAATGGGTTTCCTCCCATTGTTGTTGGTTTCGAATGATGCAAATTCTGCTGGCTCAGCAGGCAGGCCAATTTTCTTCTTCAACGGAACGCCAGTCCCTCGGAGGGTTACCCATTCATAACTAACTGGCCTAGAGTGACAGATGACATGTTTTGTACATTTGCATCGCTTGTCTGAGAATGGAAACCAGTATCTCGCGATCGTGAGTGTAACACGATAACCACAGGGCCACGCACCTTCACGCTTTGTTTTATGCCTTACAAAATGCCTAACAAGTGTATAATAAAAATGAAAACACCGATAAGTTACGTGTGTTGTAACCTTTTAATCAAAGCATGATATCGTAGGTGGAGGGTAATATCTTGCTTTTCTCATAGGATTATGTATAAAATATTTCATTGTTTCATTCAGGTTATATGTATAATCCATATTATGAAATAGGTACTTTATTTAGACTTGGATCTCGTCACAAAGCTCTCCGATATAGATGCTGGGGAAAACACCAGCCGAAGTGTTAAAGAGGATCACATCGCAAGGGTTCCAGCATTGCTTCGAACAGTGGAAAACCTTTCTCCCAGAAACATTGCTTTAAATGAAGAATACTTTGAAGGCTATAAAAGTGCAAATATGTAAAACCAAGAGAAGGAAGTAACCTTGTCAAAATCCTGTTTCTTTTAGGCACCCCCTCGTATATATGTAAGCAACTGAGTATTCGTGAACTTATATATACATATTTCAATTTACGAACGCGAGCAAAGAATCATTGAAGACGTACAAAGTAAATATTTATTTTAGTTGCTGTTCTCTGTCAGAGCTTAAAAGGTTTTGCATATAAGCTTGTCTGTGCTTGTCTTTCTCTCTTTATCTATCTATCTATCTATCTATCTATCTATCTATCTATCTATCTATCTATCTATCTATCTAACTATCTAGTAACCTCTGTCTTTATGTATACATTCCCACATTCATATATATATATATATATATATATACAAACGTACACGCATATATATATATATATTTCATTTAGTTATTCATGCCGATATGATACAAAATAGTTCATTGATGGTGTTATGACAGTTAAGATAGAAAGACATTATTAAGAGAAAAAGAATGGAAGTTAAAATTAAAGGATTGGGTGTGGAAACAGCTGTAGGTAGGAGTTTCTACATATGAATTTGAATGTCTTTCAATATAAACCTCAGTACTTAAATTTTTAACCATTTCCTACATTTTCTGATTTAAAAAGGTATATATATATATATATATATATATATATATATATAAAAGATATGTACATACATACATACATATATATATTCATATATATGTATATATATATATATATATATATATATATATATATATATATATATATATATATATATATATGTATATATAGATATATGATATATATATACACATATATATACAGAAAGAGGAGAGAGAGAGAGCAAGAGATAGATAGATAGATAAATAGATACATGCATACATACATACATACATACATACATGCATACATACATAGATAAATTTATTTGAAACATATGCCATCACCTAAACATAACGATGAAATTCTTGTTCCGACTGCAGATGAGACGTTTTCCCTTTCGAACATGTTGTATTGATGAAGGTTATTACACCTATTAAAGACTTTAAAAAAAAATTTCATATATCCTTATATCTGCTTTATGTTTATTTGCAAAAATAACACCGCAAAATCCATTAATGTTTTGAAACCGCTGATTCATGCTTTGAATGGAATGGAAAAATCTGTTGTGATAACATATCGGATAAAATGTGGTGGCATGTTTTTTTAAAAGTAGTAATTTTAACACAGCATCAAAGTACAATGACGATGGCTTTTTGGTGTGCTTTAGTTGATGGAAAGATGACAAACTGAAGTGAGTTTTTTTTGAGACGGTTATTATTATTTTATCATGCAAATATATCTCGTGATAGCAGCAGATAAAATGGTGGATATTTTACCCACCCGAAGAAAGCAACGTGGCAACGCTGAAACTCTGAATGCAATATACATACATATATATGTGTATATGTGTATATATATATATATATATATATATACACACATATATATATATATATATATATTCATACACGCAGATTCATTTTTGCAGTGGGCATCAAGGGATTGGCATGATGGAAATGAGGGTGTAATTGATAGCATAATCTTCGTCAGGATTAGAAGCGGTTGGTTCTTATTATCTTTTCATTCATTTCTTTTCTTATTTTATTCCACATATATTGTATCTGCGCTAAGATTTTTGAGTTTGTTCATTTCTGACGTTGAGATTCCACAGCTAATCTAGTTGTTTGTTTTGGTTTCGTTTAGAAGAATTAATTCTGCATAGGATGGTTCCGTTGTCATGTTTGGGTATATATATATATATATATATATATATATATATATATATATATATATATATATATATATATATATATATATATATATATTTATTTATAAACATAATTAAGGGATCAGCAAGCATTTGCTTCACCATATACCGAAGTTCAGAAATAGCAGCTAAAAAAGCTGAGACTCCAACAGATAGCATTACTTGATAAATCTTTACCCTTTTAATTTGTAATTTATATATCTATATCTATATCTATATCTATATATATATATATATATATATATATATATATATATATATATATATATATATATAAATATATATATATATATATATATATATATATATATATATATCTTTTCTCTCTTTTAATTGTTTCAGTCATTTGACTGCGGCCATGCTGGAGCACCGCCTTTAGTCGAGCAAATCGACCCCAGGATTTATTCTTTGTAAGCCTAGTACTTATTCTATCGGTCTTTTTTGCCGAAACGCTAGATTACGGGGACGTGAACACACCAGCATCGGTTGTCAAGTGACAAACACAGACACACAAACACATATATATGCATATACATATATACGACGAGCTTATTTCAGTTTCCGTCCACCAAATCCAATCACAAAGCTTTGGTCGGCCCGAGGCTATAGTAGAAGACACTTACCCAAGGTGCCACGCAGTGGGACTGAAGCCCGAACCATGTGGTTGGTAAGCAAGCTACTTATTACACAGCCACTCCTGTATATATATATATATATATATATATATATATATATATATATATATATATATACATATATATATATATATACTGTTTTCTGCTTGGTTTTGTCTGATGTAATGCCTCATCGTCGCAAATGTATT
The DNA here is from genome assembly GCF_046866305.1 of Octopus bimaculoides. Lineage (NCBI taxonomy): Eukaryota > Metazoa > Mollusca > Cephalopoda > Octopoda > Octopodidae > Octopus > Octopus bimaculoides. The sequence continues at coordinate 29,853,771 of NC_142952.1, read as the reverse complement.
GTCATACGACATCAAAATGCTGTGCATGAGTGTGTGTGTATGTATGTGTGCCTGTATGTCTACATGTACGTGTGTGTGTGTGATTTGATGTGTATGTGTGTATATTGTTTAACCTCAGGTCAGCGTCGATCAAACTAACCTATGAACACATATATGACAGCTTTGATCACCTCATCTTATTTCCAGGCATAGTATATCTAGGACTACAGTGTCTAATGTATCCTTACCTTCTTTCACTTTTGCTATAGCGGGTAACGTCTGAATTCAAGGAAATTTGCCTGCTGTTTCTTGCAAATCTAGTGATTGCACGAACATTTCTTTCTCCACCTGTGATGTTGGCTATTTATGTGTGTGAATGCGTGCGTGCGTATGTGTTTACTTGTGTATGCGTATACGTAAATGTGTGTTTTTCTCTTTCGCTATGATTGTGCAACTGTGTTTATCTATTTATCTACCTCTCTCTTTCTTTCTTTCTTTCTCTCTGTCCCTCTCTCTCTCTCTCTCTCTCTCTCTCTCTCTCTCTCTCTCTCTCTCTCTCTCTCTCTCTCCATATATATATATATATATATATATATATATATATATATATATATATATATATATATATATATACACATACATATGCGTTCGGCTTCCGTGTTTTCTGAAAAATTTCTCTATTACATTAGTTGAGTTGTCTTAAGAATGTTACGCGTCTTCCATGTTTCTCGTTTCGTATTGACGATAAAACGTTTTATTTATTTTTTATATATATTTCGTGCATTTTGCAACATGCTCTAACACAGAGTGTATTTGTTGTTGAGTATAAAACGTATTCTGGATTCATGACGTATCCAACAATTCAATAATAATGGTAGAATTCGGTTTAGGCAGTTAACAATGTATGTGTGCTTCGAGTGTTTTTGCTGTGTGCATCGTATGTTAGTGTCGATGTACATACAAAGATACATATACGAACATACATACTTACACACACACACACACACACACATAAATGTATATATATATATATACATGCACCCACTTACACACATAAACGTCGAACGATGAGGAAGAGTGCTCAACACCGCATTGGTGGATGAAATTTCCTTAGCTGTGCATTAAGGCTACCATTGGTTTCATGTTAAGATAATATTTTAATATCATCATTTTTCAAGCCTATCACATGGAGGAATAGTTTTCGTCTCCATTTTGAATGGTGCTTTAATCTGCAACATTCTGCTATCATTACGACTATTACGTAATTCTGAGCACTGAGAAACAGGTGTCGGACCTGAAATCGCATGCCCTCGTCGATATACATACAAAGATACATATACGAACATACATACTTACACACACACACACACACACACACACACACATAAATGTATATATATATATACATGCACCCACTTACACACATAAACGTCGAACAATGAGGAAGAGTGCTCAACACCGCATTGGTGGATGAAATTTCCTTAGCTGTGCATTAAGGCTACCATTGGTTTCATGTTAAGATAATATTTTAATATCATCATTTTTCAAGCCTATCACATGGAGGAATAGTTTTCGTCTCCATTTTGAATGGTGCTTTAATCTGCAACATTCTGCTATCATTACGACTATTACGTAATTCTGAGCACTGAGAAACAGGTGTCGGACCTGAAATCATATGCCCTCGTCTTCCTTTCTGAATTTTTCGTACGCCAACTAAATTTATAATATAACTATATAAATATCGATATGCTTATACTCGGGTGTTCATTCAACAAATGAACCAGAAATTCTAGCTTTAAAAATACAGAAAGAAAAAGACAATGTTGTATTCCGAAGCCAAAAGAGGTTTTTTAGCTGAGGTGTAATCTTATAATGGTGGAGGCACAATGGCCCAGTGGTTAGGGCAGCGGACTCGCGGTCATAGGATCGCGGTTTCGATTCCCAGACCGGGCGTTGTGAGTGTTTATTGAGCGAAAACACCTAAAGCTCCACGAGGCTCCGGCAGGGGATGGTGGCGAACCCTGCTGTACTCTTCTACCACAACTTTCTCTCACTCTTTCTTCCTGTTTCTGTTGTACCTGTATTTCAAAGGGCCAGCCTTGTCACACTGTGTCACGCTGAATCTCCCCGGGAACTACGTTAAGGGTACACGTGTCTGTGGAGTGCTCAGTCACTTGCACGTTAATTTCACGAGCAGGCTTTTCTGTTGATCGGATCAACTGGAACCCTCGACGTCGTAAGCGACGGAGTGCCAACAACAACATGTGTGTGTGTTTATGTACTTACACAATTCTATAATATTTCCTGCAATTCACATAACATTTGATGAACCCGTTAGGGGATGTTTAATCTTAATTTGATTAACTGACTTCGCTAGAAAAGGCAGCCAAATCTCACCCCTATCACATCTAACACATTAAATAAAAGTACACTTTTTTAAAAATAAAATACTAGTCATGAACTTATTATTCAATAACCAGAATGGCCACGATTGGAATGTCATAAATCATTGTACTAAACTCATAGTTGCCCTGGGGTTAACAGCTACCACAACAACACCAACAACAACAGCGGCAAAAACAACAATAATAATAATGATCACAACGAAAAAATAATTCTTATAAACCAGCTCTTCATTTGGGGAATAAATCTGTCGACTAATGATTTATGAGCGAATTCCTGTTAATTAGTTCATTGTCTAATTAATCGGAAAAAAATATAATTTCTCAGCGTCATATACAACGATATCATTAGCAGTATTAGACTTCCATTGATTATTTTGACATAGCATATATCATTTCCATAAATTATTATTATTGTTGTTGTTATTATTGTTCTTGTTGTTGTTGTTATTGTTGTTGTTGTTGTTGTTATTGTTCTTGTTGTTGTTGTCGTTTGTGACTTACGTATTTATTTATTGTTTACTTTTATCTACAAACACCCAATGTGATTATACACGTGTCTATATATGCATACACACATACATACACATATAAATACATGCATACACACACACATACAAACACACACATATATATATACATACACACATACGCACTCAGGTATGTACTGGTATATGTATAAGCATATATATAAATATGTATATATATATATATATATATATATATATATATATATATATATATATATATATATATATATATGCATGTATGAGAGTGAGTATTTCCATATAGAGGATGGCGTAATCAGGCATATATTGATATGCGCTTCATATGCAGGTATATATACATGTGTGTAAAAATAAATATATGCATCCATACATATATATGAATATTCACTCTCTATACGTATGCGTGAGTGTGTGTGTATACACGTATTCACATGCATACACACACACACACACACACACACACACACACACACACATATATATATATATATATATATATATATATATATATATATATATATATATAAGAATTTAAGGATTGGAGAAAGCGCATGTTATAATTGCATACTTTAAGAAATACACATAATTATATATATATATATATATATATATATATATATATATATATATACATATATATGCACACGCATGTCTATGTGTGTACGTAAGTGCATATATAATACTGGTAATATAAATAATATGAATGATAAGAATAATATTTAAGGATTGACATTTCTCCTCCCGAAGGTAAAGGAACCATAAGAAGAGTGCGACTGTTATGCAATGAACGATATTTCGACACTTCGTGTATCTTCCGCAAGTTCAAAATAATCGTCACTTCTTATTGTTTCTTTACCTTTTGGATTAGTAATGTCAGTCTTTAAATATTACCAAAATGAAGTCGATTGAGATGATTATTTTGAACTTGAGGAAGACTCGCGAAGTGTCGAAATATTGTTCGTTCGATAATAGTCGTACTCCTCTTATTGATTGATAACAATAATAATGATGAAGATGATGATGATTATAAAAATAATAATAATGATAATAATAATGATGATGATGATAATAATATGAAGGAGGATAGAGAAGTAACGATACTCTGGGACTATGATTTTGAGATGGATCTTGTAATCGAACACCGTCGGCCGGATATTGTCATATTGAGTAAGAGAGACAAATACTGTCAGATTATTGATGTAGCCATACCAAACGACATGAATGTTGTGAGTAAAGAGGTTGAAAAAAATCACCAACTACTGCGAATTGAAAGTGGAAATGGCAAGACTGGATGGAATATGAGAGAGTAATGTAAAACTGATAAGAGTTATGATCGGAGCGCTGGAAGTATTATCTCTTTGAGCCCGTTGTTGTGACGTCTGCATGTTCTCCTGAACAAATTTAGCAAACACCAATTCTGGTGTTTGGTGAATTTTTTCCGGAGAAGATTATTTTTCTTTGTGGTTGGGTCGTTGATGACCTCTTTCTAGCATATCGGATGTCCACTTAGTGGTCATCCCTTCTATTACGCATGTAATACAATTAGATATATGTATAAATAGATATTTATATATATATATATATATATATATATATATATATATATATATATATATATATATATATATGTATATATATGCATATATATATATATGTATGCATATGCATATTCACATATATAATGTATTTACATATATATACATATATAAATATTTATACACGCGTGCGCGTGCACAAATACACGCATATAAAAATGCACATGTATATAACAGACGTACTCACGGAAACACCCATGCTTACACACTCGCGCGTGTTTGATTTCACAATCAATCGAAAAATTGTATTATTCATTATTCAGACAGCACAGCAGAAACTCAAAACTCACCATGAATAAGTTGATAAAAACATATTCTTAGCAATCATCATTGGAATGATCGACAAAATGAGAGGGATCATAACCGTATTCCGCTGAATCTCTGTTGGAATAAGCAAATGAAATCAATAACTAGACAAGACTGTTGCATTTTTCAATCAATCTAGTTCAATATAAATGAATACATTTAGAAATGAAGTTACAATTAAGAAGAAATGAAACTCAACTTACCATAGAAATTAGCAATTAAATTAATTGATGGTAGTACTGTATTCGTTATTTATGTTCTACAAGTAAATTTAGAAATATAATTAAATATAATTATGAATTTGTTATAGGAAGAAAATTAACTACTAAAGCATGAGTTCTCAGTGCGTATAAAAATCATATTTTATATTATGTGTGTGTGTATGTGTGTGTATGTGTGTGTGTGTGTGAGTCTCTGTGTGTGTATGTGTTTACGTGTGTGTGTTCGTGAGGCTTTATATGTCTGTCTGCATGTGTGTGCATCTATCTATTTATATATATTTATATATATTATTTAAAACAGTTTTATTCGCCTCCTAATAATATATGTAACTCCTACTAAATTTTCATTTCCTCCGTTCACTTGCCCTTGTATGTATATATATATATATATATATATATATATATATATATATATATATATATATATATATATATATATATATATATATATATATATATATGTATGTATGTATGTGTATATGTATGTATGTATGTATGTATGTTTGCTTGTGTGTGTGTATGTGTGTGTACTTATATAGCCTACGTACTTGTGTTTCACTTCTAATTATCTTGTTTGCACTACCAAACCTATATATGTATACACCACACACACAGACACACATGAAAATATACATTAATTACATATATTCGTGTGAGTGTATATGTATATTTGTATGTGTATGTCTGTGTGTCTGTGTGTGAGTTTTGAATATTCCAGTATTTCGGTAGACAAATCTCTGTTTATTCTACTAAAATGTTAGTTGTAAATGAGAGCGTTTCGGCGAACATTTGTACTCTTAACATAATCTCGAGGCAGGGTCCACGTATTTCCATAACAAACATGCTTGTCCAATTGAATATATTTATATGAGCTTACTAAACCGATCTACAGCTGTTTCGACAATGTATATTCACTTGTTCGATTAATTAAAGTAGACAGGCGTTTATGTGGTTGAGTATTTCGTAGGCACATGTACATTCAATGTTATTCTCAGATATTAGCATGATGAGACCTTTAACTTACACAAAACATCCATCAGCGGGCTTCATACAGTATCTTTCTATCAAGTTCCAATTAAGTGGTATAGGTAGTGGGGGGTGGAGTGAGGGGGAGAAAATGCGAGTGGTCCACTCCTGGCGACGTTTTTAAGAGGGTTGCACATTTGAGTCTGACGTATAAGCCTAAATAGGGACGGCGCAGAATATCAGGGGCTTCACTAGGAGTGGAGATGGAGGACTCAATCTTCTTACTACACCATTGTCCCACTCACATGACTTGAGTCGACCCGATCTGATCCGGTCCCATTTGATTCCAGCCCAGGAATTCTGGTAAAAGAAGCTTATCGAAAACACCCAGCATTACGAAACGAATTTCTGAAGAATTCATCTACGCTTCTCTATGATTGTGTAACAGTATCCACACATACTCTCTCTCTCCCTCTCTCCCTCTCTCCCTCTCTCCCTCTCTTTGATTCTCTCTCTCTCCCTCTCTTTGATTCTCTCTCTCTCCCTCTCTTTGATTCTCTCTCTCTCCCTCTCTTTGATTCTCTCT
>NC_142952.1:29837207-29842207 GCF_046866305.1 Octopus bimaculoides | reverse complement strand
ATTATTATCATTTTCAGTTATTTACTGACCTAGAGCAATGAAACCGACGAGGAGACTTTATGTCGTCTCTTGACCTACAAGACGTAGTAGAGCCTGCTATGGTCGTGTGGCTGAGGTGTTCGTTGCGCAACTACGGGACATCGGGTTGAGTGCCTCACTGCGACACCTTGAGCAAGTGTATTCCATTGTAACAGACTAATGCTTTGTCTGTGTTTTTGAGCGGTTGAAACAGGGTTGAAGCACGTCGTATACATACATACATACATACATACATACATACATACACATATACACATATGTATGTGTGCGTGTGTGTGTGTGTTTCTGTGTGTGAATATATACATATATATATATATATATATATATATATATATATATATATATATATATGTATGTATGTATGTGTGTGTGTGTATACGAATTTTATTTCGACTGGGGATAGTTGGTGCTGCCACCTTCAGTTGGGTTCAGTGTAAGCGAGAAAGAAAGAGAGTGAGAGAGAGTTTACTAAGAAATGTAAACGAGAGAGAAGATTCCATTTAAGGAGAAAAACCTCTCCAGGATATATAATTTATTATTATTATTATTATTATTATTATTATTATTATTATTATTATTATGTGAGGTCTTTTTCCTGTAACTCCTTCAGTTTTTCTAAGCCCTGTAAAAAAATAAAAAACAAAAAAGAAAACTCGGAATGTTGAACTTCCAACTAGACCTTTGGCGATGTCCTCAACAGCATATATCAAAATTTTTATTCAGCTTGGCGGCCATTTGCAACATCTGTAAACGTTTTATTTATTTATTCCTTTATCAGAGACGACGAATATATTCTCCTCTGAACATGCGGCTGACAGCTAGTAAGCATCACTGGAAAGGCCCCCAAAACCTGAAATGTATCTTGCATTCTCGCAGGCCGCTGACGTTTTTTCATCTCTGTTATTTATTGTTTTTAACACAGCATGTGAATAAGCGATATCACCTCGAGACTAATACTGCTGTAACTGGTCTATCGACAGTGTGTACATGTCATGTATGATATATATATAGAGAGGCGAATGGCTTGGTGGTGAGGGTACTGGATTCATTCACGATCGTAAGATTGTGGTTTCGATTCCTGTATCGGAAGATAAGTTGGGTTCTTGGGCAAAACACTTCATTTCACGTTGCAGCAGATCACACAGCTGATAAAAGTGAGTAATCCTGAGATGGATCAGCGTCCCCTTCAGGGAAGAATATATCCACCGGAGAAACCGGGGGAACTATCCCAGTGTTCCTAACGGAATAATGCAAACTAACCAATGATATATTGATAGCTATAAAAACAAAAATTATTTGATAACTGTCTTCGTAAAGAGCATTATAGAAATTAGATGCAAGTGTCCAAACCGTTGAGTTTTGAGTGAGAACAATAGTTCATCATAATATTCATATTTACATCTTTGCTGGTTTGTCCTTATTGGTATATAAACACATATTACAATCAATATGGTGACAATATGTCACCATATTGATTGTGATATGTGTTTAGGTAAGAGCCGAGTAATATTTGTTATGCATTTCTTTTTGTTGTTTTTTGTGTGTTTTTTTTTTTGTTTTATTTTACGAACCGAAATTATTAGAGAGGTTGAAAGAAATATTTCCTTGCTGTGAACGTTTATGGAGCGTTAGGAAGAAATTGTGTAAGAGAAGAATGGAATTTGAAGAGAAAATGGAGGAGGAGGGAGAGGAAGAAGGAGAGGAGAAGTAATAGATTAAAAGAAGAGGTGGAGGGGAGGAAAATGAAGAAGATGAGAAAATGAAAAGGAGGAGGCGAGGGAAGCAAAGAAGAAGAAGGAGGGAGAGAAGATAAAAAAAGGAGGTGGATTAGAAGATGAAAAGGATGAAAAGAGTGAGGAAGGAAAGGAAGAAAAAGAAGAAGAAAAGGAGGCGGAGGCAGAGGAAGAAGAAAAAGAAGAAGAAGAAGAAGAAGAAGAAGAGGAAGAAGAAGAAGAAGAAGAAGAAGAAGAAGAAGAAGAAGAAGAAGAAGAAGAAGAAGAAGGGAAAAGAACGAGAAGAAGAAACTTATAGGCTATATCTATTTCATATTTGTATGTTCACTTTCTGTCATGTTTGGTCTCTTGTTCGTTGGCTCACTTTTTTCCCGGCGGCTTCTCGTCGCCGGCCTTACCAAAGGGAAGCAGTATTCTCGTTAGAGGTACGAAATATCTGAGAAACTTTAGTCGACAACTGATGAGGATTTCGTGACCTGTGTCTGCTTCCCGTTTGTTTGCGCTTACAAATATTACGTGTCTTTTAAACTTATATATATATATATATATACATGTATATATAATATAACATATCTATCTATCTATCTATTTATCTATCTATCTATCTATCTATCTATCTATCTATCTATCTATCTATCTATCCAACTATATATGCATTATATATATATATATATATATATATATATATATATATATATATATATATATATCAATGCACATAGACATAAAATGTTTGTGTGTTTGCGCGCGTGTGTGTGCGTGTGTCTGTGTCTGTGTCTGTGTCTGTGTGCGTGCGTGTGATGTGATATGATATGTATATTCCCGAAATAAAACTATCAGAGCCAAAAGATTATCAAAACAACTGCATTAATTGTAAAAGAGTTTATTCCAAACTCTAATTAAACATAAAATTGAAGGTGGTCGTAAGCAGGCACGTTTTCCATTTGGATTTCAGTTTGTCCATGTATTGTTTTCAGTGATTGAAATGTTTTGTGAACCTCAGAATAAACTGAGGTTTTATGTTTATCTGATTACTGATTATCGATATACCGGTTTCGTTTCTTTAGAAAGGGAAGCCTGGATTTGTTGTCGTTTAAAAGTGTGAAAGCGTAGTCTGGTCTCCAGTTGAACACTGCTAAGATATACGTCAAAGATCCCATAGTAATTGCCTCGTACCTCACCATTGTTCTAACCAGCAACGTATTAGCGCTGTCACTGCCACCACCACCATCACGACCATCACCATCTTTCATCCTTTCTGGGTCGATTAAATTAGTACCAGTTACGCACTATTGTCGATGTAATCGACTTAATCCCTTCCCCTAAATTTCAGGCCTTGTGCCTACAGAAGAAAGGATTTTTATTATTATTAAATATTATTAATTATTATTATTATTATTATTATTATTATTATTATTATTAGGAGTGGCTGTGTGGTAAGTAGCTTGCTTACCAGCCACATGGTTCCGGATTCAGTCCCACTGCGTGGCACCTTGGGCAAGTGTCTTCTATTATAGCTTCGAGCCGACCAAAGCCTTGTGAGTGGATTTCGTAGACGGAAACTGAAAGAAGCCCGTCGTATATATGTATATGTATATATATATATATATATGTGTGTTTGTTTGTCTGTCTTTGTCCCCCCAACATCGCTTGACAACCGATGTATTTACGTCCCCGTAACTTAGCGGGCTTACAAAGTCCTGGGGTCAATTTGCTCGACTAAAGGCGGTGCTCCAGCATGGCCGCAGTCAAATGACTGAAACAAGTAAATGAGTAAATGAGTAAATTATTATTATTATTATTATTATTATTATTTTCAATGACGAATGTGTTAGGGTGTGATGTGTGGCTGATATATTTAGAAGGTCAAGTGACCTAAGACGAGGCACGGTTCTTACACTAGCATATGTTCGCCTCTTCTGACTGATCTAACATTCTTTTACCTCATTGATCACGATATCCGGTCGGTTTCCTTTGATCTTTCGTTTGTCAGTTCAAAAAAAAAAAAAAGAAAAGAAAAAAAAGAACAAAATCAAGACAAAACATCATGTCTTTGAATATCACGGCCATATCGGAATTTAGAGTGTGTTTTTACCATTTATTTTTACTGTCTGCCATACTGTCCAATAGATATGTACATAGTTACATACCCGGCCATGTCTTTAGATATATTTACGTCTTTGAGACAACTTCAGAACGGCTGAAAAATCAAGTGAGCGCCATTTTTTTTCTTTCTTATTAATTTTGATTACATAGTCTGCAGTTGACATTAGTTTCTTGTTTTATATTATTATTATTATTATTATTATTATTATTATTATTATTATTATTATTATTATTATTATTATTATTTTTCCAGTAACCCGTGCTCTTTGTTGTTGTTGTTGTTGTTGCAGCCATAGCTGTTCTTGTTGTTGTTTTTCTTGTAGCTAAGCATTGATCTTTCGCAGTTAAAAATGGCGTCTGACATTTCTACCTTTAGCCTACATCTTTTCGTCTATTGTTCGCTTTCATATTAGCCGTCCGTGGATCGGCAGAATCATCAGAGCGTTGAACAGAAATGGCTGTGGTCTTTAGCTACAGTACTTTACATTCTGAGTTCAAATGATGCCGAAGTTCAATTTTCCCTGTGATCTCTCCGTGATCGATAAAATAAATTACGATTCAAGCTTCGGTGTCCATATAATTTCTTGAAAGCATCCTAGATGTGGGTGAAAATGTGATTTAAGACTCACCTACTTTCTGACCAGCCTTGTAACAAACTCAATATGGAGAAGTTATTCTTTTTAATTTTCTTTAATATTTTCAAGCGCAGACGTGGTTGTGTGGTAAGAAGTTTGCTTCACAAACACATGGTTTCAGGCTCGGTCCCGCTGCCTGACACCTTGGTCGTGTCTCTTCTTCCATAGCCTAGGGCCGACCAAAGTCTTGTGAATGGATTTACCAAAAAAGCCCGTCGTTATATATATATATATATATATATACCACACAATTTGTAAGGAATTTTATACAGAATTACAAATATTCCTTTAAATGCATCTCTTTCAAGTCTGATACTTATTCTGTCTCGTTTAATCGAACCGCTAAGTCACTACTAGGAAACAAACCAACAAACACCGGTTTTCAAGTTGAGGAGTGGGAAGAACACAGACACAACTGGAGGGAGGGGAGAAAGTGAAAGTGCTTGCGTGTATGTATGCGCATGTAAATGCTCGCTCATGCATGTGT
>NC_142952.1:29824707-29832207 GCF_046866305.1 Octopus bimaculoides | reverse complement strand
TTAGTGTTGATGTTGATAGAAGTGGCGGTGGTTGTTGTGGAGGTTGTGGTATTGGTGGTACGTGTAGAGGTAGTATGGGTGGTGATAGTTGTGGAGGTTGTGATAATGGTGGTAGTGACAGTAGGTGAAGAGGTAGCAGTGTTGGTGGTTGTAGTGGTGGTACTGGTGGTATTAGTAGTTTTGGAGGTTGTGATAGTTGTGGTAGTACTGACGGTGGTAGTGTTGGTGGTAGTGGCGATGCAACTTCCCTCGTTTAACGTTGAAGGATTCAGTTTTCATAAACGGGATCGCCTGCTCCTTGAATTAACATGCATGTGGTTGAGTATTCCACACACACTTGCACCCTTAACATAATTATGAGGCAGAATCGGTAGATGGAAACCGAAAAGAACCCCGTTGTGTATATATATATATATATATATATATATATATATGTGCGTGTATATATGTGTATGTATGTATACCGATGCTGGTATGTTTATGCCCTCGTGACTTAGCGGTTCGACAAAAGTGATCGATAGAATAAGTCCTGAGGTCGAATTTTTCGACCAACACCCCTTAAGGTGGTGCTCCAGCATGGCCGTTGTCAAATGACTGCAATGTAAAAGCATGAAAGAAGGTAGCATCAAATCTTGGTATTTTATTCTTTCTGTTTGACTGTCTCTCTCTCTCTCTCTCCCGGGGTGCCGAGCTGGCAAAATCCTCAGGGCACCGGGAAAAAATTCCCTGCCCAGCTGGTTTTGTTCCATCTCTTTACTTTCAGACTTCAAATCCCGTTGAGGCCAACTTTACCTTTCATCACTGCAGGGACGGTACCACAAAGCACAAATTAAGGGCTAAGGTCGAATGTAATCGATCAGTCTCTGCCTCCCCTCCTAACCCCTTCAAATTTCTGAACTTTTGCCTATATTAGAAGCATTCATAAATTTATTAAAATGGTTTCAAATTAAATCCTGAAATTAACGTGCATTTGGTTGAGCACGCCACAGACACACGCGGACCCTAAACGAAGTTCTCAGGGAGATTCAGAGTGACACAGATTCTGACAATACTGGCCCCCTTTGAATTACACATAAATTCTCATTGTTGCCAGTTGGGTACACTAAAGAAATGTGGAATAAAGTGGCTTCCTCAAGGATACAACGCGTCGCCCGGAATCGAACTCAGGGACTTACGACCGCGAGCCGAATAGTCCTAACCGTAAAACCACGCGCCTTAACTATACAACATGAATCACGAGCGCTTAGGCATTTATTTTAGTCAAATTACAGTTTAAGAGCTACATGTGATTAATTGGAAATAAATCTTTGGTAATCTCTACGGGAATATATTGACTGATTTTGTTTTAGTAATAAAAACGATATTAAATGTAAAAATGTGTAAATTTTAAATATTTTTCTTATAATTATTTCCCAAGACATATACATCGCCGAAGCACGAGTTCATACGCAGTTCTCGGGGGGGAATTCAAATGTTATTGAGGTCACACGAATGTGTAAAATGCGGTCACTGTTTATTATTATTTTTTTTCTTTCTATTTTCTGAATGGTTTAAAGGGAGGAAAAAAGTGGCCATATCGCCTTTTCAAGTTCTAATTGACCCGTGGGACGGAGAGAGAGAAGAATGATGGTTTTTTTCTGTTTTTTGTCTTTTCACTGTACTGCAGATTCGGTTTAAATGTTTACAGCAGAGGAGCTGCTGTTAAAATAATTTCATGCGACATTAAGCTCAGTGACGTGGTCCGTCGTCATCTCTTACGTAAAAAAGATTTGGAGATTTTTGTCTCATATATATATATACATATATGTGTGTTCTTTTACTTTTGTACTCTTTTACTTGTTTCAGTCATTTGACTGCGGCCATGCTGGGAAACACTACGTTTAGTCGAACAAATTGACCCCAGGACTTAGTCTTTGTAAGACTTATTCTATCGGTATCGTTTGCCAACTGCTAAGTTACGGGGACGTAAACACATCAACCTCGGTTGCTAAGCGATGGTGGAGAGACAAACACAGATGCACGAATATATATATATATATATATATATATATATATATATACTTTATTTAAAAGCAGCAGAAATATATTTCTGCTGCTTTTAAACAAAGCATATTACTCTACCTCTGGTATTTGAGTACTCTTTTTTCCACCTTGTTGCACATTTTATGTGCTTACTCCGGTATATATATATATATATATATATATATATATGCATACATTATTTACATTTGACTGATATTTGTCCTCATCCTGTTTGTTGTTAACAAAACGTTTCGGCTGATATACCCTCCAGCCTTCACCAGGTGTCTTGGGGGAAATTTCGAACCCGGGTTTTCACTCCTTAGGTATTTTTCGATGTTGTTGTTGTTGTTGTTATTATTATTATTATTATTATTATTATTCAGGTCACTGCCTGGAATCGAACTCAGAATCTTGAGGTTAGTGGCCCGCGCTCTTAACCACTACGCCGTAGGCATATATATATATTTATATATATATATATATATATATTTATATATATATATATATATATATATATATATGTATATATGTATATATGTATATATGTATATATATATATATATATATATATATATATATATATATTTCTGTTTGTATGTATGTATGTATATGTAAATGTGTGCATATGAGTATGTATGTGTATGTGTGTGTATGTATGCCTACATACATACATACATACAAACAAAAATACCCTGATGTTGATCTTGAAATTCCAATGAAGGTGCCTTGAATCTAGGTTAGAAACCGGCTCTTACTCTATTGGCAAGACATATATACATACAAGCGTATATACATACATAGATGTAGTACAGTGAAGATTTGAGGGATATTTCAAAAATTCTCCATGTAAGATTCTTATGTGAATAGGTACACACACCCGAGCGAATGCATCGACAGTTCAACCAACACATCAACTGAACCACCTATTAACAAACACCGGGAACCCTTTTAACTCTGAAAGTCTTATTGCTTTGTTAGCGACTGGTTTGCTCTCGCTCAAGAAGAACTTAAATTAACTTAACGTTAAAACATTCATTTATACACATATCATCATCGACTTCATTAACTTATTGTACAGCTGTTTCTGCTATTAAAAGCAACGCACTCGCATTTGAATGACCGTGCAATATCCTATAGCTTCCTCGTGGCCAACAAAATAAATCTATGTTAGCAATGATCACTGCAATGCGTTCTCTCCAATGAGCCCTGTTGCGTAAAGCAACTCAGAAACCTTGTTATTAAATTCTTATTCTGTATTGATTATAGACAGATGTACCGACATGAAAGAAACCAGAGGAGATTATTAAAGTTGATAAATACTCAGATTTATTAAAGATATTGCTAAACATTTATCAACATTAATAATATTGTAGATTTATTTGCTTCTTCTAATCTCTTTTAGAATCTGTCATCTTAGTTGTATCACCAAACATCCATCACCACCACCATCATCACCACATAGCTTAGAGACACTTGTTATTATTCTTAAATCGTGTTCTTTCTTAGTGGTTTACCAAATTACTATACTATTCTCTAAAAACTATCTTCCCGTACATCTCTTTCATCAGAATGCCTTCAGCAAACACGTGGCGATTTCCCAACAAGATATTCCATTTATCATCATCGCTATTATTCTTACCGGCGTCTGAGTTCGTTTGTTACGCGACACTGGTTGCACTAGTGTAACACATTGATTCTTCACATACAGAGTTAACGATTAATACCGAATGTTCTTGCAACAAATGTACGGAATTATCTCTCGTACTTACTCTTTGACTCTTTGACTCTTTTACTTGTTTCAGTCATTTGACTGGGGCCATGCTGTAGCACCGCCTTTAGTCGAACAAATCAATCTCAGGACTTATTCTTTGTATCCAAAAACACCCGCGATAGGTGAAAATCCGCAAAGTAGAAATAGTACTGTACTGTATATATTTTGATATATATTTTTATAATTTGTATATATTCATTTCATTATAAATACAAAGCAACACCACACACTCGCCTCCCGAGTTTCGTTTTCCATACATTATGTGCGATTCTTTATTTACTCATCTACGGTACATTACGTATTTTCGTTTAATATATTTTAATTAACGTGTTATACAGTGCAGTATTATACTGTATTTTTATTTAATGATTTATTAATCTTTAGGCGTGAAAATGCTTATATTATCACAGAAATAATTAAAATCTAAAAAGCATATAAATACCCACCAGCCGAAGAAACTCGCGATATACTGAGAAGTCCGCGATATACTGAGAAGTCCGCGATATACTGAGAAGTCCGCGATATAAATTTACACATATGAGCCAGAAAAGTCTGCGATGTGGTGAGGGATTACTGAATCTCTTCATTTCCATTTTATAATGTATCCAAGATGTATATATATATATATATATCTACTGTACGTTTTAAAAGCTGCAGGGTATAATTTACAGTGAGATGTAGCTTCTATTTCTAACCGATTAAATAATCAGGTAGGGCTAAGTTGCTATTTGAGGTTGGTATCTATCTGGTTACAATTTCATGGTTATCATGACTTTCTCACAACGTAAATGTTAAACATATCGGGTTTTGTTTAAAAAAAAAAAGACTAGCGGTGAAAGAATAAATGTTCTTTTGTTTAATTGATGGTTATCTAATATAGACATTGAGGCGTATATTACGAATCAGCATAGAAGACAGAAATAAACTCACGTAGCGACTTATGGGATTTTGACCGTTAGCCAAAACTGGGTGTTTTTATTTTATGAGGCACGTACAGGCAGAACATCATCCATCTCTTTCGTAAACTTTGCCGCAAATAATGATAAAAATTCTTTCTAAATTTGGTACAAGGCTGGAAATTTTAGGCGGATGCTGTTAGACGATTACATCGACCTCAGTATATCACTGGTACTTTATTTTCTCAATTTAGAAAGTGTGAAACGTAAAGCTGACCTCGGTAGGGTTTGAAATCAGAGAATAAAGATCCGGAGGAAATGTTTTGCAGCAATTATTCGCTGTCGTCACAAAAGTAATAAAAATAATTCTTTCTAATATAGGTAAAGAGCCTAAAATTTTAGGGGAGCGGGGTAGTCGATCACATTGACCTCCAGTACTTGACTGGTACTTAATTTATTGACCCCTCAAAGCAGATGAAAGGCAAAGACGACCTCGGTGGAATTTGAACCGAGAATGTACAGACGAAACGCCATTTAGCATTTTACCCGGCGTGCTAACGATTCCGCCAATTCACTGCCTTCGCAGCCTCCGCCGTCACAAAAATAATTCTACTACAACGTACAAGTCCCAAAATTGTAGGGGATAGGGGTGGTCCATTTCATCGTCTTCACTGCTCAACCGGCACTTATTTTTTCGATCTTGAGAGGATGAAAGGCAAATTCGACCTTGGCTGAAGTTGAACTCGGAACATAGAAACAGAATAACTGCTGCTAGTAATTTTGTCCGGTGTGCAAACGATTCTGCCAGCTCGCCGCCTTGGTAACCATTCCTGTTATAGACTCCAAGCAAAGACATTTTGATAGGAAGGAAAGTTCACTGATGCCAGCGCTCAGCTGATGCATATTTCATTGACAACGAAAGGATAAAATTAAATATATATGAACACAAATACTTCTATACATACGTAAGTACAACACAGATACTTCTGTACATAGGTAAGTACTTACTTACTTACATACATATATACATACATACATATATACATACATACATACATACGTACATACAAGCCATCAATGGAACTGTAAAGATATGTAAAACTTTCCAAAAATTTAGCACATAAATACATATGCATGCATCTAGACATAAAAACGCATCCATAAAACAAACATACAAATCTGCGCATACACTAACATCAAATACTGCACACACACACACATATGCACAAATACCTAGATGATGTTGATAAAAGTTCCAATGATGGAGCCTTGAATCTATGTTAGAGTCCGGCTCTTTCTCTATGGACAAGAAATACAGAAATGAAACTGATTGATAACATACATACATACATACATAAAAATCTATAAAACATTCCAGAAGTTTATCATTTAAATATGTATGAGCATGTCTAGATATGTAACAATATGCATGAGAATACATATATAAAACATACAAATCTGTACATAAATACATACATACATACATATATACATACATACATACATACATGCATACATACAAACATACATACATACATACATACATACATACATACATACAAACATACCCTGTTGTCGATGTTGAAATTCCAATGAAGGAGCATTTGATCTAGGTTAGAAACGGGCTCTTTCTCTATTGGCAAGAAATCTTGAAATAAACTGAATAATGACGTACATACATACATACACACATATAAATACACACACACACATATACATACATGGATAGACAAAAACACGTGCGCACACTGATGTGTGAAGTTTGGTGAATGAGGGAGTTTTATGTTGCTGCCCTCATCTGTGTTTCCTGCTGTGAGGTAAACTGGACACCCTTGACAGGAGGAGGTCCAGTTTTGTTTTGAAGGTCTCTCAGGCATTTTGGAAGGATATTGAAGAGCTGTGGGCCCTTGGAACCCAAGGTGTTGCCTTATCTCGTCCTGTGTGTTGATGTAGATACTGGGATCTTTGCAACTATGCACAAGCGCCCCGTTCTGCTGTTTGTGTAAGTTGGCGCATGGCCTTGTGGGATTATCCAGATGTATATCACTGCATATCTTTGGCGCCTTTGCTTTAGGGAGAAGAGTTTTAATTCTTCCCTAGTAGGTGATATGTTGTATTGAGACGATTTCTTTGTGTAGCTTATATATATATATATATATATATATATATATATATATATATATATATATATATATATATATATATATATATACATATATATATATAATATAATATAATATAGGATAAAATCTTAATAAGAATTTATCAAGTAGTCAGCGTGAAAAAACCCCATAAAGAAAAAAGTTCATTGTTTTTTTCCCATAAATATATATAAATTATATAAGGGCATTAACTATATACTAATGCCTCACGCTTAGAGGGACTAAATAAGTGAAAAAACTACCAAAAAATAAGCAACATATTTATCGAAAGCGAGGAAATGCAGCTTTCAAAATTAATCTCTTAAAAACATTTAACTTTTTGGTCGTTTTTGACTTATTTAGTCCCTCTAAGCGTGAGGCATTACTATATGGTTAATGCCCTTATATATATATATATATATATATATATATATATATATAGATATAAACAATTCCAGCATGAAAGATGTTTATAAGGCCATTTAAAGACAC
This sequence comes from Octopus bimaculoides, assembly GCF_046866305.1. Taxonomy (NCBI): domain Eukaryota; kingdom Metazoa; phylum Mollusca; class Cephalopoda; order Octopoda; family Octopodidae; genus Octopus; species Octopus bimaculoides. Next base: position 29,824,885 of record NC_142952.1, on the reverse strand, counting down.
AAAAACCGTTAGATTAACTTTAACATTTAAATTTAATTTGCCAAAATATTTTCGTCGCTTTGAGACCGCGACCTGTTCACTGACAAAATTCCGTGCTGCATATATATATATATATATATATAAACATATATGTATATATGTATGTATGCATGCATGTATGTATGTATGTATATGTATG
>NC_142952.1:29817207-29822207 GCF_046866305.1 Octopus bimaculoides | reverse complement strand
TTTGCAAATTAAGGACCCCAAGATACATTTTAAGAGTAACAAGATAACATACTAAACCTTCAGGAGCAGAGTATGGTTGAAACTGGGTTCTTGTGGAGAGGACACCAATAATTTATACATTACAAAAGTTCACGATATCTGAGATTATAAAATTCTGCAAGACCATCTTAAGATTTACAGGATGATGAACAAAATAAAATGCTTTCCTTCACAACCTTACTATGAGGGAAACAGCTGGTCCAAATTTTTTATAAAGTAAATAGAGGAAGAGAACATATATATATGTACAAATTCCACTCATATAGTCTTTGTCAGTTCGAGGCTCTGGTAGAAAACGTTTGGAAATAAATGTTCCATATCACACACTGATATGGAACTCGGGACCAAAGAGTAGTAAAAGGAAACTTAACCACATAGCCATATCAGAACTCCATTGTTACCCACGCAAGAAGCATAGTTTTAAATGTTTAACGATTTAGTTCAAAATTTATGTACTAAGAATATACTATATAGTACACGAATACAATCATGTACAGACGATACGTTAGCATTACAAAGTGAAAGTCGAAATAAATGGTTAAAATATATGTTAACAGAATTTTCTCACTAAAGAAAACGTCAGTGGAATGGAATGAGTCAGAAAATTCGATTGAACTTCATAAAAATTACTTTAAGAAAAACGATAAAAGAAAAAAAAATATGCGCAAAACTTGGTTTTATCGTTTATTGAACTTGTTAAAAGTGCTTTAAGAAAAAATGAAAGCATGAAATAAGAAAGAAAATATGAGAAGAAAAAAAATGGTTTTATCGTCTATTGAAGAAATCAGTCTTAGAACGTCAAATTCTTAAGATTACGCAATTTTGTGTTCTCGAGTCCTAGTACTCATAAAGACGGTTACTCGGTTTCTATGGTGTGTAAATAGTGACCGAATTAAACAACTATCTCTCAAAAACTATCTTCAAAAACCAACAAATTCCGAGGAGAGGGGCACATGAATTACAAAAGACCACGATATCTGGGATTATAAAATTCTGCAAAGCTTTCTTAAGATTTGAAGGATGATGAACAAACGATGTTTCCCTTCACATCGATTTCAGTACTCGTCTGGTACTTCATTTTATCTAGCCCTGAAAAAATACTGACAACGGTGGGATTTGAAATTAGCGCAAAGAGCCGGGAGGAATGCTACTATCCGAAAGGATAAAAAGCAAATTTGACCCCGTCGGAATTTGAACTCAGCACGTACATGCTGACGAGGTGCCACTAAGCATTTTGTCCGGTGCGCTAACGACTCTGCCAGCTCGCCGCTTTAATAATAATTATAATAATAACGACAATAATAATATTTATTATAATGAAAATGATGATGGAAATGATGATGATGATAATTCTTTCTAAATTTGGTGCAATTCTCGCGTGCTAGAAGAAGTTGATTAAATCTTCGATTCGTTATATGTAAATCTCTAACATTTACATGACTGATTTCATTTTAAAGAAACTTATATCTGTAAATTATAGGTTTTACACCCCCCACCTCCCACCCCCAATAAATTATACATTTGCTAATATTTACATCGTAGATTTATCTACTCACAGTAACAGAAACAATTGTTTTTAAAGTTTCGAGAATAGCATGTTTTCATTGTCCAATATCTGTTAATTTAATTGCTTTCTACGAAAGACAATTTCAGACTCAAGAAATCATTGCAACAATCGACAAATATCAAATTTTCAAGTTAAAATAAAATTTTTGAAATTAAAAAAAAAATTAAAATTATCTTTTGAGTTTGAATTATTTTTAGGAAATTAATTTATTTCTGTAGTTTCAATTGGTAGCACATATTTCTTTGCTGTTCCATTTGATCGACTAGATTGTCATAGAATATAAATATATACTGTTCTATTTTTATTTCTATAATAAAAACACGCACTGGTTCTATTTCAGTTCTTTATTAATAATCAACTGGTTAAGTATTTAAGTATTTAATCAATTAACTAATTGATTGTTTAATTAATCATTTGGTTAATTATTCACTCAGTTATGTTTTAAAAGTCCTTTTGTCACCATACTCGAGATTTTTCCACGGCATTCTTTCTTTACTGCAAATCAGCTAGGTAAATAGTTAACCACTTGACAAATGATAAAGTGAAATAGAGTAGGTGTATTTGCTTATTATTGGAAAAGTGACCCTCCCGACACACAAGAAATCTATTTTAACAACGCGAATTCGCGCCAAGGATCTTGCAAACGAAATACATAAATTAAGTTATAAATAACTCATTACTGGTGAATGAGTTTTCCGATCAATGGAATGATTAAATCCATTGTTATTTAATGGATTACTGTAGAGTAATCTCTTATTCGCTTCATTAGATACACGAACCTTTTCATGGCTATTTCATCTGCTTCATTATTGTTACTGCGTACGCGAACTGCAGCGCATAGGTATGATCCATGATCTCTCGTCATAAACTTAATTCTTTTGGTATTAACTCGCCAGAGATCACCCATGGATCTTTGATAGTAACGTTCTCTTTTAAAGGGATCTAAATTAATACCCTCCATCAAAATTTCCCTTAATTTACGTTTCATTACTAATTTTATAAGAAAGCTACTCATATAAATTTATCATTTTTCAAAATTAATTAAAGGAAAGACAGAATATTTCAATAGAAATACGCCAACAAAAGAGTTAAAGTGATCCAAAATTTCATTTTAATTTATGGTTAAACACCGCTTTTTAATAAAAGAATATTAACCAGAGTTTACTCTACCAAATTCTTCATTATTTCAAAAATCAATTTATACAAAGGCAGTATATTTCAACAGAAATGTTAACAAAAAGTGCCCTAAATTTAAAACTTCCCTCAAAATTTCAGATTAGTTTATGTTCCATCACCGACTATATAATAGTAATGACAAAGTTACTCTAGTAAATTTATTATTTTCAAAATTAATTAAGCGAACGGAGCGTATTTCAACAGAAATATGATAACAAAAGAGTTAACGTGATCTAAATTGAAATCTTCCATCAAAACGACATGTTAATTTATGTTCCAAAAACTACCTTAATAAATAAAAACAAAGTTATTTTATCAAATTCTTCGTTATTTTCAACATTAATTAGAAAGAAGGCAGTTAATCATTTGGAATGTGGCACCCAAAGGGGTAGGGGGCTCCAAATTGCTGGGAATACATATATCAACAGCCAAACCTAATGAGTTTGTAGAATCTCGAATCCTAAGGATTTGCAAATAGCTTGTTTGTTCAAGCGATGCCAGTCAAAAGCTCCGGATATGGGATGGGATGCTAGTAGGCTTTGTGGTTCATTGGGAAAGAATGCTCAACGTTTTAGGGCTTTCCTCTCGATGATTTGCAACGCAACGCCATTCACTCATTCATGTGAAATACACTGTTGTTATTCTTGGTATGTGGAGGCGCAGTGGCCCAGTGGTTAGGACAGCGGACTCGTGGTCATAGGATCGCGGTTTCGATTCCCAGACCGGGCGTTGTGAGTGTTTATTGAGCGAAAACACTTAAGAGCTCCACGAGGCTCCGGCAGGGGATGGTGGCGAATTTACTTCCTGTTTCTGTTGTGCCTGTAATTCAAAGGGTCAGCCTTGTCACACTCTGTGTCACGCTGAATATCCCCGAGAACTACGTCAAGGGTACACGTGTCTGTGGAGTGCTCAGCCACTTGCACGTTAATTTCACGAGCAGGCTGTTCCGTTGATCGGATCAACTGGAACTCTTGACGTCGTAAGCGACGGAGTGCCAACAGTCATACCATATTCTTGCTGTGTGTGCCCTGCACTGCAGACGTTCTACGCCTGTACTCACTGAATATCTAATTTTTGCCATAATATTTGGAAGGTGTTTCATATACTTAAAATAAACAAAAACAACAGCCGTTATTTGATTTGTTCTGAATAGTGAAGAAATAGACCTGCCCTGAATATATTGTATTCAAATATTGACTAAGTTATTTCTCATGAGATTACTTCTAATCTTATCTGCATTTAAAATAACTCTATTTTCTAGCTATTACACAGTTTTTCTCTTCTTTCCTGTTTTGTAACCCGCTTTAAATTCTGCAACAAGTTTCACTTTTATAAGTTCACTGACAAAGTTTATATGAAACTTTCTAGATCCGTATTCTACAATGAGTTTTATGTTTTCTAAGTTTTCAATCAAACCTTAGATGAACTATTCCAGACTCTTTCATAAAATAACACTGTAACATGAATCCTGTTACGGGTTTAAATTTCTTAGATCATAATCAAAATTTATCGTCCCTTCACATTATAAAGTAGATTCTGCAATAATTTTGGCCTTTACTAATTTCTTAGTGAAAAGTTATATAAAACATTCTAGCTCCTTTCACGGTATCACGTGATTTCTGCGAAGAGTTGAACCATTTCTAAGTTCTCAATCAAAACTTATATGAAATATTCTAGATCTATTCACATGATCACGTGACTTCTGCGACAAGAATCACATTTTGTATACGTTCTTAATCGAAACAGATAAAATATTCTAGATTCTTCACAATATAGCAATACCACGAGAATTCTGCTAAGTGTTTAACATTCAAAGATACCAAATCAAAATGTGGTAACAAAACGGTTAAAGTGATCCAAATTAAAATATTCCATCGAAATGTCATTTTCATTTATAGTTAGACGCCACCTTTTTTATAATACTAACAAATTACTGTATAAAATTCGTCATCATTTAAAAATTTACGTGAAACCGTGGTAGTATATTTCAACAGAAATATGTTGACAAAAATGTTCAAGTATTTATAATATAGTACAAGAGTATAGGGTAAATACATAACTTCAATTCTTGAATCGATCCGTCTACTCTATCCGTGTTCACAAAATTGTTATATTGGTGTCTAACTATATTGACTTTGTGGTGGGTTCTGTCTTATATCGCTAAATTTTCTAACTCCTTTGTCTTATTCTTTTTCAATTACTGTGTCCATCCAGTATC
>NC_142952.1:29797207-29812207 GCF_046866305.1 Octopus bimaculoides | reverse complement strand
ATGTTTCTGTGCAATCATTCTGACACCTGACACGTGGCACACAGATATACATACAAACACACTCACATATATATACATCGAACGACATGAGCGTACATACACATACATATATTTTCCTGTGTGTATATATGTACATGTGAGCGAGTGTATATGCTCTGTGCCTCTGTGTATGCCTCTGTGTGTGTCCATTGAATTGCTAAGTTTAGACTTTAGTCACGATCGTGTAACAGGTAGTACTGATTCATCTCACGTACTGACATCGGGGCCGAATGTGTTTTATCAAAGCTGCATGTCGAGTCAAGATTTCAGAATGAAAATGGGCAGACGGAAACTGTGCGGAAGTCCGTCAGATTGCATTGCATCTGTATATCATTGCCAAAAAACTATGGGAGGCGGGCGAGCTGGGAGAAAGATTAGCACGCCGGGCGAAATGCTTAGCGGTATTTCGTCTGCCGTTACGTTCTGAGTTCAAATTCCGCCGAGGTCGACTTAGCCTTTCATCCTTTCGGGGTCGATGAAATAAGTACCAGTTACGCACTGGGATCGATATAATCGACTTAATCCGTTTGTCTGTCTTTGTTTGTCCCCTCTATGTGTAGCTCCTTGTGGGCAGTAAAGAAATAACAAACTATGTGAGGCCGATTCCACTGAAGGATTACGTTTCAGCTGTATTTAACAGCTGAGATCGTCGAAGTCGATGGAGAACCATTTCGTATCTCTCTCTCTCTCTCTCTCTCTCTCTCTCTCTCTCTCTCTCTCTCTCTCTCTCTCTCTCTCTCTCTATCTATCTATCTATCTAGCTAGCTATCTACGTGTGTCTGTGTTTGCGTATTATATATTATACATATATTTGTAGACATATATATTTATATGTGTTTGTGTGTGTGTGTGTGTGTGTGTGTGTGTGTGTGTGTGTGTGTGTGTGTGTGTGTGCATAATTCATGAACGTATGTATTAGTGCGTACAAGCCAAGAAATTAGATAACAAATCAGGTAGGTCTTTGAAAATATATCCAAATGGGACATTTTCACGCGATAAATAAAAATGAAAAAAAAAAATTGTTACGAAATCTTTTCAGATGGAACTATTCATGCATTAAACATTCTTGGGACTTCTTTTCTAAACGAACTCATGCTACAGATATCTAAATTAAATTTGCTGCCAGTCTGTTGATAAAAAGCGAACGCTAACCAAATAAATTTCTACACGTTACCGACAGGAATTATGCAACGAAGTCATACTGCAGAGAATAAACAATGCGGTTTGCTGGAATGCAATAGCTAGCTTCAAACGTTCAGATGTTCTTTAGTATGGCATCAGATTAACGGCAGAGATTCTCTGAGAAGATAGTCAGTTGACGGTGCATTTCAACAGAGAATAGACATTTTCTAACCAAAGCATAAAAGGATGAATAGGAAAAAATAAAGAAAGAAAAATACAGAGAAACCCACAAAAAATACAATAGCTGTCAAAAAGAAATAAAACGAATATATAAATAAATATATAGAAACGAAAAATGGCGAGAGAGAAAAAGGGGGAGGAGAAAGAGATAGAGCGATTGGAGACTTTCGATAGAAGTTTCGAGAAAGTTTACAGGTTATTTCCTTTCAATTTGTCCTCTGATGCACTAAGGGGAATTTTTCAGTCAAATGGTTTTCGTATACACACACACACACACACACACACACACACACACACACACACACACACACACACACACACGCACATACACACACACACACACATATATATGTTTGTATATATATATATGTATATATATATATATATATATATATATATATATATATATTTATTTATATATGTATATATATATATATATGTCTATATGTATGTATATATATATATATATATACATACACACACATATACATGTATATACATATACGCACATGTATATATACATATATATATACATACACTTATATATGCATACATATATATATACATACATATATACATATGTATATTATATAATATATATATATATATATATATTTGTATTTATATAAGTATATATATATTATGATACCTATATATGAATATATTTGTATATATATATGTATACATATATATATATACACAAATATATATATATATGTATACATATATATATATACACAAATATATACGTATACTTTACCATACACACATACACAAACACAAACACACATGTATCTATATATGTGCGTTTATGAGTGTTTGTGTATACGTATATTATGAACAACACATCACGTTGTAGTAGAGTAGATGTAACAGAAATAAATTCAAATAATATAAAACCTTACTGGGGCTCCCTTAACAATGTAAACGCATTCTTTCTATTCTTTTGATGCACAAAAAAAAAAGACCAGGAATCTTCTGATGGACCGTCTTACCGTTTGTTACTCGTTTCTCGAAAAAATACGTACCCCATTTCCTCTTCTAACGAATAGCACTGAATAATCAGCTGCTATATAAAAAAACGGCAAGAAAATTAGGCTAGCACCATAGTTGATAGCTTAATTTTCATATCTGGTTTATTCACAATACGTTAATAAGTATGGAAATGGTATTCTATGAACAGCAAATGTGAATCACCAGATTACACTGTGATCCCTCAGGAGTTCACAGAGTAATCAAGAAATTACTGTCTGAAGTGCCCTCTGCAACCGCGTCGTTTAGGGTTCAGCGTCACTGCTCGTCATCATAGGAAAGCGCCCTGTAATATAGCCACAGGCTAACCAATGCCCTGTGAATGAAATTGGCACATGTAATGTGGATACAAGCCCGTCGTTTTGATACCTATCTATCTATCTATCTATCTATCTATCTATCTATCTATCTATCTATCTGTGGTTAGAGTAATCGGTTGGCGATCGTATGATCGTATTCGATTTCTGGCAGCGCGTTGTGTCCTTGAGCAAGACACTTTATTTCATGTTGCTCCAGTTCACTCACCTGGCAAAAATGAATTGTACCTGTAATTCAAAGAGACGGCCTGGTCATATTCTGTATCACAGTGTATCTACGTTAAGGAAACACGTGTCTGTGCAGTGCTCAACCACATGCTCGTTAATTTCCCGAAGAGGTTGTTTTGATGCTTTGATGGGATCAAAACTAGAACCCGTGTTGTCGTATCCGACAACACGGTTTGTTTATTTTGTTTATTTCCCGTCACTTAATGATTCGACAAAAAAAATATCTTAGAATAAGTACCAGATTAAAAAGTGCTGTGGGCAATGTGTTCGACTTAATTCTTCAAGACGTTGCCACAGTACAACAGCTACAGTAAACAAATGAAAAGGCCTCACTGTGAATGAAATAAAAATGTAAAGACTATCCTCATTCTTTGTTCTGCGTGAAAGAGAATGGGGCAAATTCCTGACGCGATCGTAAGGCCGTGACCACTCTCTAGTGACCACTCCCTTGCGAAGTCTTAGTTGGTCTCCTACCGTAATAAATACGATAGATTATATTATGTTGTGATCAGAGGTTACAAGAAAAAAAGCCTAAAACATCATCACACGATCTTTTGGAAAAATCGATGAACCTACTTTAAATTTTACCATACGATCTTTAGGAAAAAAAGAAGACATCGAATAATGTTACTTCATATGTAATATATCTGAAAAAAAAAAAAAGTAGGAACAGAAACAAAACAAGGATGAGATGTTCATGGGTAGAAATGTTTTGATAATAGAATAGGTTTTCTTATTCCTAACTGACCTAGGGTTAAACAATAGATTAGCTAGCTTGGCGGGAAGACTGGCATAATGTACTGAATGTGTATTTTTTTTATCCATTAACTGGCTTGGATGAAGAAAATTATGAATATAGAATCTTTGGTTTCATATATAATACAAAAATAGCTATCTGTCTAGTGTTTGATGCACTTCTTGTAAATGTGCGGTGATACATGAAATACATCAATGGTTGCCATTTTCTGTTTTCCTGTGGCGGTTTTTGAATGCTTCTCTGTTTCTTTCAAGAAAATGCTACAGTAGATTTCCTTCGACTTTTTAGTGCGGTATAGCCAACTGTTTTTGTGTGTATGCATGCATTTACACACACACACACACAAACACACACACACACACACACACACACACACACACACACACACACACACATATGGATACATACATGCATGCATTTATTGCTCGCAGCATAGCATAAACATGAATTGAAATAAATTTTAATATCAGTAAGCCTTGGTGGTGAGCTGGCAGAATCGTTAGCACGCCGAGCAAAAATCTTTGCAGCATTTCACCTGTCGCTATGTTATGAGTTCAAATTCTACCGTGGTTGACTTTGCCTTTCACGCTTTTGGGGTCGATACATTAGATACCAGTGAAACACTGTGGTCGATGTAATCGACTATTCCCTACCCTAACAAGTTCAGGCCTTGTGCTTTCAGCAAAAAGGGTTATTATTATTATTATTATTATGAAAGCGACGAGCTGGCAGAATTGTTAGTACGTCGAACAAAATGTCGCTAAACATTTTATCCATCGTTTCCTTCTGAGTTTAAACTCTGCCGAGGTCGACTTTGCCTTTCATTTTTTTCTCAACCGATAAAATACATACCAGTTGTTTTCTGGGGGAGATGTAATTTTGTTTCTCTCTGGGATATTAAGATCGTGACACAGGGTTTCTAAAATAGAGTATTTATGCTTTGAACAAAAGAAAAATATTATTGATCACCATTATATAGATGTTAATGTGGTTTTAATTAGGGCGTCTGGCAAGTTTGTAGAAATAAGTGGAATTTTTTTAATATTTTCTTTTTTATTTTCGTTGTAAGTTGATTTTGAAGTATTGATCGCTATCATTTGGGACTAGGTTGAGCAAATTTAATGACATTATGGCCGAGATATTAATTATTAATTTACTTAAAACGATATGTTTCTTTTTCAAGCACTGATTATGATTCACGGTTCAGTTGACAATTGGCAGAGTGAAATTAGGTCGTTAACGTGTGAGTAATAGCACGTGTACATACAGACATATTCTGACCAGTGGGCTTAGTTTTCGTCTTGTGTTTTTGCGCATGTCCGACATATTTGCTCATTATTCCTCAAAAAGCCATGAATGATGAACAACCTGTAGCTCGTGGGACTTCCTGCTGGGAACGCTTAACAAAATTTCTTTTGTTCCCCTCTCTCACATTTCCTGGCTTTCTTCTCAATCTCACCTTCCCTCCTCTTTCATTTCACTCTGTCCTTTTTCTTTTTTTCTCGTCTCTCCCTAATTCGTCTATCCTTCTGCCTCGATCTCTCTCTCTTCTCTCTCCACGTGACCGGTGTTCGGCTAAGCCTGACCTTTCTTTCTTGGGTCAACTACCACCGTGCAACATCTATATTTCTCCCTATGCCTGTTATATCTTATGTCCCTACCGTAAGGCTTCTCTTCCATACACGCCAGCTTATTTAATTCGTCCTTAGTCAAAAAACACCTGTTGTTAATGTCCTTTATTTGCATTTGTATTTGTGTACCATTTCTTTGTTTTTATTCGTCCTTGTTTTCGTATACATTCGCTGCTTTCTTCCAAGGAATCTAGTGCTCTTAGCTTAGTTTTTCCTTGGGGCTGGCCATATTGGAGCAATCTCGAGTATAACCAGCCGAAATTGCAAAGATAATCTGGAACTCGACTGAAGAAAGAAAACCTCGAATGACCCATCCTTGTTTTTTTTGTATCGTCTGTCTGGATGTTTTGCGCTCTTGTCCCATTTTTGGTATTCCTTTATATACATATATATATATATATATATGGCAGGCTTCTTTCAGTTTCTTTCTACTAAATCCACTCACAGGGCTTTGATCAGCCCAAATCTATAGCAGAGGATACTTGCCGAAAGTACCACGCAGTGGGACTGAACCCAGAGACCAGTGATTGGGGAGGAAAGCTCTTACCCATGCAGTCAAACCTGCCTCCCACTTATTTCATATCTATTTTAAGCTACTATTATTCCTCCACGTAAACATTCCCCTGTTTGTGAATATGTATGTGTACATCCAATTTTAACCGTTGCACCAGCAGCAGGATTCCGAGGCAGCTTTTTAAGTCTTACTTCCAAGAATACTCAAGATGCTTGCGTGAAATTTCTATGAAGGTCATGCCTCGTTTTGTTGTTCTGAATTATTAATTAGCATTCGATAGTTAGTATCAAAACTGTTTCATTATATTGATTGGCGTGTATTGATTTCTTATTTATACCAAACGTGTTCAGAGGAATAAATCAACTACGTTTCGCCTGGTGGTGCATATTTCATTACGCAGAAGAGATATCAGATAGAATCGAGCTTAGCAAGATTTTAACATAAAATGTCGGCAGCAAATAAATAAGTAAATAAATAATAATAATAATAATAATAATAATAATAATAATAATGATGATGATGATATATATATATATATATATATATATATATATATATATATATATATATATAATATATATATATGTAATAGAAATGTGTTACAAAAAGAAAATAGAAACTACACTTGGAAATGTAAGGGGAAAATAAGAAGAAAAAGAAGCGAAAATACACATTGGAAATCAAAAAAGTAAAGGCTTTTTATGAAAAGTAACGATAGATATATACAATTAGATGAACTGAGGTAGGAATTAAAGTAATAAAAGTCATTATCGTGAATTGTTAAAGAGACTCAAAGGCACACCGGTTTCGTAAAATTATAGTTCACTGACTTTGAATGCGCACCGTTTACCGAACGGTGTCGGGGCTACTAGTCCCTGAGTAAAAAGTTTATGTGTAAGGGGGGTAAGTAGTTCTGGACTTGGTGCAATTAGGGCAGATATAATACAGTAGTGTGAGGGATTTCGACTTCAGATATTGCTTTAGGATTACCTGATGTATACCAATCTGAAAATATTTTGTTAGCCTGATGTATTTGTATTAACAGAGAGCCTCTGAAGTATTTTGCTCGGATTAATAATCCCTCATTAATAATTCTTTATATGCATATTTGTGTATATGTGTGTGTGTATGTGTATGTGTGTGTGTACATAAAGGTGCAAACAAGAGACAAGAAATTGAACAAATACCCTTTATTACATAACATTATAATTGTTTCATCTCCATTTTAGTAGACGATTGTTGCCGAAATATTATTATATAATACAATATATTACATACATCAAACAATGCATCGTATTGCATAACGATACAATGTATTTCATGATATATGTAATTCATTATAATATATTACATAACATTTCGTTTATAATTTTCTGATAAACGGAAGATGAAACAATTATATAGTAATATGCAGTAAAGAGTAATTTCGCATTCAATTCTCTCTTGCATACACTTTTATATAAAGTCTACTGATATTCGTGGATTTTCAGGTGCGTCTTCAGTGAGACGATCTCGGTTCCCTCTGTAAAACGGTGTCTCATTGACGGTACACGAAGATATGCTTTATGAAGCGAACTACAAGCTATATACCAAAAGTGAATTGATATTTATATATATATATATATATATATTTATATATATATATATATGCACATAATTAAGGGATCAGCAACAGTTGCTTCACCACATACCGAAATTTAACTGCTATTTCTAAATTTCGGTATCTGGTGAAGCAACTGTTGCTGATCCCTTAATTATGTTTATAATTTTAAAAGAACTTTTTTATATAAGTTCTTTACCGATAATGGCTGTTTACATACCGAACTACTTGGTAAAAATTATTAATTATCAATTTATTAATAAATTAATAATCCTTTACCCTATATCTGTAATGATTATATATATATATATATATATATATATATATATATATATATATATATATATATATATATTACTGCGATGGCCTTTGTTAAGTAGCGTTGATTTTTACAATTCTGTATGTAATAATGATAGTATTTTATAAGCTTAAAAATTATAAGCGATCACCGCACAAGCCGATCAAATGGAGAAAGGTGTTCGCTTCCATTTTGGAAAACACACGTATGTATGTATTTGCATTAATAAGGATGCTGGTGTATCATGAATTCAGGTCTCGCTGATTTGATGACTTAGCTTTCTTTCTTTATCTTAATTTGCGAATAGCATACATATTAATGCAGGCATGTACGCATAATGTATTACATATTGAAATTAATACTACATGAAGAAGGTTGCGAAACAGCCGTAATCCAAAGAAATTCATCATGAGGTTACACCAGTCCACTCAGCTGGCAAAAGGAGTAATCCTGCAACGGACCGGCGCCCCCTCCAGGTGGGGAATATTTACGCCACTGAAACCGGGAAACAGGCCCTTAAGAACCTGACATGGCTCGTGAAGGAAACATTTCTTCTTCTTTTCATCTAACAAAGAATATGTCCTGAGGTCGATTTCTTCGATTAAAACCCACTAAGGCGGTGCTCCAGCATGGCCACAATCACATGACTGAAACAAGTCATGGAATAAAAGAATAAAAGACTATATTCCCATAACGCACCGCCAGACTCAAAGATCATGTCGGAAAACACGCGACGAGACTCTGATACCATCTTTTGTGAATATCATTTGTTAAATTCTATAAGATATCCTTTTTTGTTCTTTCTTTTTGTTTTTCTTTTCTCTTGCCGTGCTCTATGTGAATACTGAAACCAAATATCCACTTAATGTTTCATCTTGAACAACTAAACGCCATGAAGCACATCATCATCATCATCATCATCATCATCATCATCATCATCATCATCATCATCATCATTATCATTATTATTATTATTATTATTATTATTATTATTATTATTATTATTATTATTATTATTATTATGATTATTATTATTATTATTATCATCATTATTATTATATGACTTCATTTTTCTTTCAAACTAACAATGAACATTTCTAAACGAATAGAAAAGCTACTAGCAACGAAGACTTATAAATTTTCAGGAATAAATTTTATCTTTTTATTTCAAGCATTGTTGAGGTTTTCTGCTTTAAGTTTTGTTTCAATACAAATATGAAAGCCTGTCTGATACTTTGCAATATTTTGATGTAGAAATATTAAAACTTCACCTCAGAATAATTTATTAACAAAGCAGAAATATATCTCGTTAGGCTTGTTGTTGTTTCTGCTGCTGCTGTTGTTATTGTTGTTGTTGTTGTTGTTGTTGTTGATGTTGTTTAGCCCAAGGTACAACTTGTTACGGACATCCTATTATCAAATTTATTCGAAGTGTGACCATTCCGTTTTTCTTTTTTTTTTAAGGAATAATATATTTAAAAAATCTTCTTTCGTTTTCATGTCAGAAGGGAGTGAATTAAACTAAGTGTAACTGCTATTTCTAGCAAAGTGAGTAACCATATAGATACCACATTATCGTGACAATTCGGTTTCTAGAAGTGAAGCCGGGTGTTGGGTATTATGAAAGTTGGCACGAATTAGGTGCTATCTCTAACAAAATCTTATATCGTTTTATCAAATCACGATTTGACGAACTGCTCAGTTACAGGATGTGAAGGAACGTAACTTAAACAACACCTATATTTTCGAACGGTGTCAACATAAACCCTGACACAGATAGGGGCACAAATCACACACACACACACATCTAATAATACGTATGTCAAATTTTCTCAGTATTGATCAGACCATCAGATACTGTTACACACCGCTGGTCACAATGCACTTCGAATGAAAAAACATGTACATATAAATATGTATCTCTTTCTCTCTCTCTCTCTCTCTCTCTCTATCTATCTATCTATCTATCCATCTATCTATCCTTCTATCTTTCTATCTATCTATCTATCTATACATCGATCGATCGATCGATCTATTAATATATATATATATATATATATATATATATAAAAAAATAAGCAACACGGATTTCAAAGGTGATTGCAGTACGCACGTTTCATGCTACTTCAATTTATTTAAGTATTTAAATAAATTGAAGTAGCATGAAACGTGCGTACTGCAATCACCTTTGAAATCCGTGTTGCTTATTTTTTGATTTTAATCACCTATCCTTTTGGGATGCCATATTCGGGTGCCTACGCATAAGTACCATATTCAAGCCTTGAATCTATATCTAAACCTTCTATATATATACATAGTTGTCAAGGAGCACGTAGAAGTACACTGCAATTATTGGATAATATTAATGCAATAATATGTTTACTATGAGAAACACTCGGAATAATCCAGCTGATACAAATGCACATAGACAACAAATTTGGATTAGACCCTGTTCATTAAATCTTGTATTATAACTTTTGGTATGAATTCTGTAGATATTAACGGATTTCCACAATGAATGCCACGTAAAAGAAGAATTTCGGCCATACGATAGCATATAGTAATTGATACCGGAGGAGATGCTTCTGAAAACAAGATGTTAGATGACATTGTATATATATATATATATATATATATATATATATATATATATATATATATATATATACGCATATATGTGTGTTTGTGTGTGTGTGTGTGTATGTATGTATGCATGATGTCAGCCGGGAAAATATCCCAACTGTGTCCTATTGATATTTTATACGCACACACACACACACACACACAGACACAGACACAGACACATGAAGACACACACACACAGACGCACACATATATATATATGTATGTATGCATTATATATGCATCTATTACATGTATATATGTGGAGGTGTATATATATATATATATATATATATATATATATATATATATATATATATATATGTCTGCGTGTGTTTGTATATTTATATATATATAAGTATACACACACATACACACATACAGACGCACATACACAGACACACGCACACACACACACACACATATAAATGGATGTATTACGTAGTTCGGTGAAAATGTCCCAGCTGTGTCCTTTTGAAAACAGGTTTGTTTATTCCAGTATTACTATTTAGTTTGTAGTTGTCGTGTTTATTGTAATTGTTGTATTGATGTGAGGTGTATATCAAAGGCGAAAATTGTGGAAATATTGCTTGCGGTGTTATTACGTAACAAAACATGAAGCTGCAAAATATTTCGGGATTATTTATTCACCATTACACATATTTCATTTGCTAATAGGAATCGCAAAATTTCCTATTCTTCGGAGACATCATAACATAAAACCGGTATTATTTAATTATCCGTGTGAAGAATTTCTACGCACATACTTATGCACACACACACACACACACGCACACACACATATATATATATATTATATATATATATATATATATATATATATATATATATATATATATAGGGAAAATAACCAATTTTCAAGAACTCATCGATGAAAATCCACTATCACATATAGAAAAATTAATAATTAAAAGCACAATAAATGAGTATAATATAAAGTAAAGTAAATATCATAAGATAAATATAATATAATATAATATAATATAATATAATAAATACAGTTATAAGTATATACATATATTTACATACATATACACATTATATATATATACATATATATACATACATATAGACATTATATATATATATATGCATATATATATAAATATAATATATATATTATATGAATATATCATATATATATATTATATGAATATATCATATATATATTATATATATATAATATTAATAGTAATAATAATATAATTATAAATATATATATATATAATGACAATATAATACTGTATATATATATACATATATATATAGTATAATAAGCTATATATAATATATATAATATGATTATATATATAATAATAATAATAATTACACACACACACACAGGCATATATGTGTGTGCATTTCTGTGTCTGGGTGTGTGATATATGTTTGCACACACCCATACGTAAATACACACACACACACACACACACACACACACACACACACACACACACACACACACACACACACACACACACACACACACACACACACTGATAGACACACATACAGTAAAAATTAAAAAAATATTTTGTCTGATACAGGGTTATAAAGAATATATTTATACGTATCTATATGATTAACAATCTTAAATATCTGAGTAAAACAGTTCGGAATTTAATTAATTCGCATCTTGATATACCCTCTACCCCACTCGACCACCACCTCCCTTCCCGTCCTAAGAAAAAAAAACGTGAAGCAAATAAAAGTTAATACTATTCAGAAATCGAATATTAAACTATCCTGATATCAGAAACATATAGAAATAAATATTAACATATTATACCAGACATTATGTTCTCCTTAAAGAAAAATTAACGATCATGATAACATTTTTTTTTTTACCTGAAGAGATAATCCGTAATTATAAGAACGTATCAAAGAAGACGAATATTAATTTAATAATAATAATAATAATAGTAATAAAGGAAACGTAAGCCGTGATGAAATGATAACAGGAAAAATATATATGATTGTTGTGTAATGTTCTGAAAAGATGCAATCACACATTTGAAGCCTAAAGTTACTTAACACGTGACTGACGAATTATCTGTTGTAACAGAAGCCATGTTGTCGTAGTTGATTCATCGCTGTCGTTCTAGTATTATTGCGTATGGTAACTCTGTTTGCCGAATATATATATTATAAAGCACACGGATCCTGCAATACTATAGACGCTGTATAATGACATAAGGGTACATACGCAGTTCCCTCCAAGGGGAGGGAATTCGGTAATGTAACTTCATTGAGCCCGGCAGAAATCCTCAATTTATGCATGTGCAGAAAACATAACCATTAACATGGCGAGTCGACAAGAGAGCCGCTTTGTGATTACTTGAATAGCTAGAAATAGCAGCCAAATCTCATGAAGAAATAACACTTTATCGTTAATTTTTTTATAAGAAACAGTTAAATAAAAAAAGAAATTATGGGACTGATATGCGAATTCCGTTCTCCATATGGGTTGCACCTTTGATCACATGATCCATAACCACCAAAAATAGATATGATGCTTAGACATCAGCTTGCAGAATTCCACTCTGAGGGGTGAAGCCAGGGGACTGTTTTCCATTAGCAATGACATATGCTATTTGATGTTCATAAAGACATCTCACTGCTGATGTTATCTTCGATGCTATCCTTCTCATTTCAAGAATAGTAGTCAATGGTTCTGTTTACGCTATCTGTCGAATGATTTTCGAAAGTCTACGAACAGCGCAACATTTGGGAGACACCACCACTCAAAGCAGGTCTCCAGTACACTCTTCAACGTGTAAATTTGTTCAATACAACTTCGATTCTTTCTAAAGCCCCTTTGGTGGGGATAAAAATTTTAACATGAAGCGTAGATATTTTTGGATTCGAGAAAGATACATGGAGACAAATTTAGAAGGTTATAATCTTGTTATCGAAGAACAGGATATAGCTACGAAATATCTAATAAACGAGACAGTGGAAGCACATAGTTCCCAAGATGCAACCGCAAATATCGATTATGTCACACTTCAGCGGAGGGCAAAACACGCATAATCAGTAGCTGCCCCGAAATGTTAAATATCACGCGACCGTAATTTCAAATTAATTTTGAAAGCTATTTCCAAATTTACCTTCAAGTGAAATATTCCATTGCAACATAATGTTGTTGCGAAAACAATTTACAATGGAATGCCTGCAGACATATTAACAGAACGAAATGCTGGTGGAATATTCTCATAGAAACTTCTATCAAGTGCAAACATAAGATGTTTATCATCTAACTGGCACTTTGTCGTTTATGACGACGAGGGTTCCAACAGAACAGCCTGGTGGTGTAAATTAATGTGCAAGTGGCTGAGTACTCCACAGAATTTAACACACTATTTAACGTAGTTCTCAGGGAGATTTAGCGTAACACAGAATGTGACGAGGTTGGACCCTTTGAAATACAGGTACAACTTATTTTTGCTAAATGATTGGACTGTGGCAGCATGAAATAAAGTGTTTTGCTCAGTGACAGAATCCGTCGCCAGGCATCGAACTCGCCATCTTACAATTGTGAGCCGAATATCCTAACTTCTAAGCCACGTGCCTTCACAAGATACTTATCATAGTTATTTGAGCTGGAAAAGAAAAAACAAAACAAGGCGGCTTGTTTCTATGACTCTAGAAAGTATAGGGTCATGGAAACAAGCTGCTTTCAGATGTGAAAGGCCAAAACCATTGAGAAAAATATTTATGGACAACAGCTTTGAAACGTTCAACATTACTTGTACTTCAGCTATAATTTCATATCTATATTAATAACCATTTGTGTACTTCGCTAAGTTACAATCTAGAAAAGATTTTCAGGCAAAAAAAAAAAAAGAGATCGTTTAACAGGAGGTTTACAAACACAATCTGCAAGTGGATCAATAAAAATATTCAAGAGTTTTCTAAGCTCCAATATGTAATACTTATAGTAGTTATCCCAAATCAGTTCCTTCCTTCCCTCCTTCCTTCCTTCCTCCGAATACGAATCGGCAAACGGCCATGGTGGGCACTTATCACACAAGAAACCTGAGGAAAATATATCAGATATCCTATGACGACCACGTTTCCAATAATACACTGTACCAAATAGCTTATATATATATATATATATATATATATATATATATATATATATATATATATATATATATATATATACAGAGAGAGAGAGAGAGAGAGAGAGAGAGAGAGAGAGATAGAGAGATAGATAGATAGATAGATAGATAGATAGATAGATAGATAGATAGATAGATATGTGTGTGTGTGTGTATAAGATGGGGCTTATATAAAAGAGGAAGCTTTAGGATGTTACACAAACACTCACATCTGAGTGCACTGCTATTTTGGGGGCAGAAACAGCTGTAAGTTAATGAAGTCCATTCTGTGGTTCTTGTTTCTTTGTCCTTCAATCATTATATTATATCAAATGTATAATGAAATATAATGTAATGTAATCAAGTTCTGCCGAGATCGACTTTGCCTTTCATCCTTTCGACGTCGATAAATTAAGTACCAGTTGCGCACTGGGGTCGATCTAATCGACTGGCCCCCCTCCCACCAAATTTCG
>NC_142952.1:29789707-29792207 GCF_046866305.1 Octopus bimaculoides | reverse complement strand
TTCTAGCAAAATAAAAAAATTTAGTCCTGTTACTGTGAGCAGATAAATCTACGATTTAAATATTAATAAAGGCATAATTTATTGGGGGAAAAAAACTATAATTTATTTGCAGTGCAGATGTAAGTTTGTTTAAAATTAAATCAGTCATGTTAAAGTCAGAGATTTACATATAACGAATCGAAGATTTAATCAACTACATCTGTCACACGAAAGTAGCACCAAATTTAGAAAGAATTGTTGTTATTATTATTATTATTATTATTATTATTATTATTATTATTATTATTATTATTATTATTCAGTAGTTTTATTTTTATAACGTGCTTTCACTTCACTACCGAGCGCAGCTCTGTGCGCCTTGGGTATGTGCTGTGGTTTGCCGTGGTGCTCTTATGTTTACTGTATTGAAAGTGTTTTGCGTAGAATGTGTGCAGTACCCAGTAGTGCAATTTTCTGTATGTTATATATATTTGTAAGTCCTGGTGTTTTTGTTATGTATTTGTCTGAATATTTTTTTATTATACCTAAGGCACCTACTATGATAGGAATTGTTTCTGTTTTTAGATTCCACATTCGAGTTATCTCTATTTCCAGGTCTTTGTATTTTGAAAGTTTTTCCATTTCTTTTAGAGAAACGTTGTCATCTGCTGGTATTGAAACATATTATTATTATTATTATTATTATTATTATTATTATTATTATTATTATTATTATTATTATTATTATAAAGGCGGCGAGCTGGCAGAATCGTTAACACGCTGGGCGAAATGCTTAGCAGTATTTCGCCCGTCACTACGTTCTGAGTTCAAATTCTGCCGAAATCGACTTTACCTTTCGGGGTCGATAAATTAAGTACCAGTTATGCACTGAGGTCGATGTAACCGATTATCCCCCTCCTCCAAATTTCAGCCCTTGTGCCTATAAAAGAAAGGATTATTATTATTATTATTATTATTGTCATTCAATACACTTATTACACTTATATTCATTGTGTTTTTTTTACTCCGATATGGCAAGCATCTCCGTCTACCATATTTAGATTATTCCAGTGTCAACATTTCATTTTCTTCCGTCTTTATATTGTATAAGTCTTATTCTACGCATTGTGTTGCGTAATATGTAGTAGCGCTATACACTCTTAGCTAACTGCAAAACTTAAGGAAATAGGAATAAATACTCTTGTTATTCTAGTAATAATTTATATTTACAGTATCCTAAACATCACATTAAATTAGTAACGAAAATATAGAATGCATTTAGGTATCCACAGAAAGACCACCCTCCAGGCAGTTTTCTGCTGCTTGCTGTATTTTATTTATGCATTTGATTTTCAATTTGTGCAATTTTTCTGATATTTTAACCCCTAATTTCTTTTTTGCATCCTTTATTTGTCTGATAATACTTTGTAAATAAAGTTAGAATAATAGCAAGCGCTCAAAGACATCTGTAGAATTTATGAAGAAATATGGTGTTATATTGACTTAGGTTTGTCACATTAATCTTTCGGTTTTAAACAAAGTCAAGCGTAAACCAACCTCTATGTGGTCGCGTAATACGCTAGAAATAGCAGAGATGCGGTGGGTATATTCCCAGACCCATGCATACCAAACAGTCTTTTAAAGAAATTCACCTTTGATGATTTTTTTCTTCAAATTATATCATTACGAATTTTCAATTCATTAAAAATATTCATTTAATTAATTCCAGAAGGGAAAGACCGAAATTGTTCTCAAAGCCTTTTTTTTTTCTTTTTTCCAAAATAATTAATCTACACTGTCGAAATGTGTAAATTTTCAGGAAGGTTAGGCGGTACCGGCGTAGTTAGGTGCAGGTGTAGTTGAATGGTAAGAAGCGTGCATCCTAACCACTTAGTTCCAGGTTCTGTCTCATTGTCGTATATATATCCAATCCATCACTGGTGCTGTAAAGATCTGTAAAACTTACCAGAAGTTTAGCATTTAGATATATATATGGGCATGTCGAGATATGCAGCTATATGCATGAGAATACATGTATAAAACATGCAAATCTGCACATACATACATAGATACATACATACATACATACATACATACACACATGCATACGTGCATACAAACAAAAGTACTCTGTTGTTGATGTTGAAATTCCAATGAAGGAGCCTTGGATCTGGGTTAGAAACCGGTTCTTTCTCTGTTGGCAAGAAATCTTGAAACAAAACTGAATAATGACATACATACATACATACATATGCATATGTATACATGTATATATGTATATATATATATATATATATATATATATATATATATATATATATATATATATATATATATATACATACATATACACACACGTGCACACACATACACACACACACACATATATATATATGTGCATATATATATATATATAAATATATACGTATCCAGATATATATGTATATAGAGATATATGGAGATATGCAAATTTCGTTATTTATGCACATGTATACAGATATATCTGTGCATATATATATAC
>NC_142952.1:29769707-29779707 GCF_046866305.1 Octopus bimaculoides | reverse complement strand
CAAGCTTCCATCTTCTTTTGATTGAAACTGGGAGGTCTCTGTTTGCTTTAATGTTAATTATCACTTACCGCTTTCTAAAGGCTCGGGTCTCCCAAAACCTTGTGGGTGGATTTGTTAGACGGAAACTGAAAGAAGCCCGTCATGTATAAACATGCACACACACACACACACAGATGCACTCATACACACATACATGCACACACATACACATGAATTTGTGTTTATTTATACTTGTGTTTATCTCCAATCACTGCTTGGCAAATGATGTTGGTGTGTTTACATCACCGTTACTTAGTGGCTCGGTAAACCACACCGACAGAGAAAATACCAGGATTTAAAATAATATATATATTAAGTACTCGTGTAGATTCGTTCGGCTAAAATTCTTCAAGTCGGTGCCCCAGTATGGTCACAGATAAATGACTGCAACAAGTAAAGCTACAAAAGATAAAAGATTGTTCAAAATGAAGGAAGAATTAGGATCGTTGGTAAATGAGATGAAGATAGTCTTTCCAGATTAGAAGCCTTTCATTTCATCGACAACACTTAGTGGTCTTCGGAAAAAGAATTAATGTCGAATTTCCAATTTCCTTTGCCATCAGAACGTAAAGGTTTTGTGCTGAGAAATAACCACTTTCTTGTTCTATGTTGCAATTAAAATGACAAAACCTAACTAGGTTATTATTTACACTAGTGGATCTCACAACCGGGTTCCATATGGCTCCTTGTGGTCACTGTGCCATTTAGGGGTTCCATGTGGCCTGTGCCACTTGGAGTCGATATGAGATTTTGGTCTTAGAATTTATCTGCAATAAATCCATTATACTTCTACGATGCACAAAATTTATTTTACTCGTTTCAGTCAGTTGACTGAGGCCGTATTGGAGCAACACCTTTAGTCGAACAAATCACCCCCAGGATTGTTCTTTGTAAGCAGAGTACTTACTCTATCGGTGTCTTTTTGCTGAACCGCTACGTGACAGGGACGTAAATATCCCAACATCGGTTGTCAACCGATGGTAGGAGAGGGACAAACACAGACACAAATAACAAATACATACATACATACATACATGTGTATATATGATAGATCGCTAGCCACTACACATTCTTTTTATGTCGCCTTTTTTTTTTCTCTCCTTGTTTTTTTCTCTCCTTGTTTCTTTCTGTGTTCCTTACTGTGGAAGAGCGTAGGCTCGAAACGTTAAAGACTTTTTCAATTCCCGAGCGTTATACTAATACATCTTTTTGTTGTCTACACCACCTGTCTTCATCTTTTGTTTTGTTTTTTTGTGAATTCTCCCCTCTCTCTCTCTCTCTCTCTCTCTCTCTCTCTCTCTCTCTCTATATATATATATATATATATATATATATATATATATATATATATACGGCGAGTTTCTTCCAGTTTTCTGTCTACCAAATCCACTCACAAAGATTATTTGGTCGGCCCGAGGTGCCACACAATGGGACTGAATCCGGAACCATGTGCTTGGGAAGCAAGCTACTTACCACACAGACACTCCTGCGCCTATATTTTAATAAATCTTAAAATCCAATTCCTAATTACATTTAATGACATAACTATAGCATGATTCTCTAAAATATCGAACGGCTAAGAGGGTCCATACAAATAAGATACGAAGCAAATGGACCCATAGACAACATATGCTTGAGAAACATTTATACGAACAGCTCTGTTCTTGATCATTGTGGCAGATTAGTGGCCCTTTAATTTAGGCCGAACATTGTCCTTCATAGCTAACTTATATCACAATCTTCTCATACCTAATAACATTTATATTGCGATAGAAGAAGCCGTAAAACAGCTAATACTGAATTATGGCAAAGCTGGGAATTACTTTAAAAGAGATTTAACGAACTATCGTTTTCCTGTATTATGTCTGCAATAACATGTTTCCACTCATAAAGTTTTCTTTTTTACGGCTGTTTCTGCCTTCATAAATTGTTTTACTACAAAGACGTAATTACCAACATCTCTTTGTCTCTCTCTCTCTCTCTCTCTCCATTTCTCTCTTTTGATACGTGTGTATGTGTCTGTCTGTTTGGTAAGTACATGTGTGTGTATATATATATATATATATATATATATATATATATATATATATATATATATATATATATATATATATATATATATGTGTGTGTGTATATATATATATATATATCCATACACATATATATATCCAAGTAAACTTATATTTACATATATATATACATATATATATATATATATATATATATATATATATATATATATATATATATATATATATATGTGTGTGTGTGTGTGTGTGTGTCTGTGTATGAATCTGTGTTCGTGTGTACACACATATATACAGAGACAGACGCACATATTGTCAAAAAGAGACTACGTGTGTCAAAACTGCTATAACCGTTACTAAGACAATTGATTTGAGGTTGTTTTCTGTTTCTGTTCTCCGAGCGTAGTGTTTGTCAATGCGTTTTTATCATTTGCATCTATTTGTACACACACTCATGCACGCATACACACGCACACACACGCGCGCACTTAAGCATACACACATACACACACTCGCGCGCGCACACATTTATTATTTAACAAATGCCAGTTTAAGCTAACTTGGCCATAAAGGAATTCTGTTCTTCTTTGTCTATATGTCTTGGTATCTCATGTGCTGGAGATAATATAGAATAACTGCTGTGCCAATGACGCCTGATGAGGTAGAAACATGTAGCAAGAGCTCTCTTTTTGTCTCACGAAATAAGTATGTCATTTTCTTAGTGGTATCTCAAGGTTAGTTTAATTGAAATTTCGAAAATTATCTCCGCTTCTTATTTCGATTTGGACCAAATTATCTCAATGCAATTATTTTACCACCTCTGGAAGTGGAAATAATTTCTATAAGACAAGAATTTGTCTTCTACGCTATTTAATATACCTTTATTCGTATTTGTTGTTCAAAGACTACACATAGATACATGTAAAGAATATAAAGTTTAGAATGGTACAACAATGCACTATAATACAAAAAATGGACTATATACCTGTTGTAAATTGGTTATCTATAGTCCGATGATATTTCGGAATTACAATTCCTTCTTCAGATATTCTTAGATAGAGTCGTATGAGTCTGATGTGCATGCGTGCGTATTTGTATATTTTGAGAGAGAAAGGGAGAGCTTGATAATTACAAATG
The DNA here is from genome assembly GCF_046866305.1 of Octopus bimaculoides. NCBI lineage: Eukaryota > Metazoa > Mollusca > Cephalopoda > Octopoda > Octopodidae > Octopus > Octopus bimaculoides. The sequence continues at coordinate 29,776,504 of NC_142952.1, read as the reverse complement.
TACGAAACTCCATTACCTTGAGCACTCTATAAATTTTTCCGGTTAATGGTACAATACAATATGGAGTGGTGATCCGGCAGAAACGTTAGCACGCCGGACAAAATGCTTTGCGGCATTGCGTCCTTCTTAACCTTCTGAATTCAAATTCCACGTAGGTCGATTTGTGTTTCATCATGTTGGATCGATAGAATAAGTACCATTTGAGTACTGAGATCGATCTAATCGACGTAGCCTCTTCACCAAACTTTCTGGCCTTGTTCCAAAACTCGAAACCAACAATACAATGCAATATATACCTCCATATATATATATATATATATATATATATATATATATATATATATATATATATATATATATATATATATATATATATATACATATATATATATACATATATATATATATATATATATATATATATATATATATATATGTATATATATATATATATATATATATATATATATGCATACATACAACTACATACACATCTATGTCTGTCTGCCTATCCCTCTGTCTTTCTATTGATTTATATATATATATATATATATATATATATATATATATATATATATATATATATATATATATAACAGAATATGCTTAAACACACGAGCTCACATATAGAATCTTGCAAACCAAATCCCAAAACGAAATATGTATATATATATATATATATATATATATATATATATATATATATATATATATATATATATATATATACATATAAATGAATATGTATATGCACGTATATGTGTGTGTGTTAATATTAATGTATATACGCACACACAAATGCTAACAGTAGTATTTATGAATTTCATTATTATATATACACCCACCACTACGATTTCCCCTTTACTTTTTCTACTAACTTGAACATTATATAAACCGTACGATGAGAATTACTATCAATTAACACGCTACATATTTCAATACCTCTAGCTTTCTCAACGGCAATATTTCAAATACTGTAGAGAAATCATTGACCCGACGACGAATAATTTGATCTTTTTGAGTTATTTATGGCGCATTAGAGAAAGTCAGCTGGTGACTTTATAGTTTAACGATTATATAGTTTGAAAAAAAAGAAAAGTATTGGACAAAAAAAAGCCAGCAAGTTCTTTCAAACAGCTAATTATAAAAAGAATTTCTGATTTAAAGCTATAAAAGGTAGTTTCATTTTCACACTGGGTATCCGAGGCAGCTATATGGCCGTGTACTGTCTTGATGCGGTCATTGCACCAATAATAAACACGCTTGTGCTGAAAGGTCCTGGGTTTAGGATATAGGAAAAGGCCTGCTTGTAGGCTCAAACTTCCGAGTTCTTTTACAGGGCTTTAAAAACTGAAGGACCGTTGCAGTAAGTGTGTGAATCTGAGAGGGGAATAGGTTGAATAAAATCATAATTAATTGATTCTCCTGTATTTCGGCTCCGACCAACGAGTCATGTTCGGGGTTTCGTTTCCTGGTTACATGATATATACACTTTGGGATAGTGTTATCCGTAGCAGCTCATCTTGCCGATGATTGTCGACCGTCGCACAGGATTCGCTGGTCAAATCACCGCCGATCATCGGAGCAGACAGGGCCTGCGTTTGAATCGGGGTTTTGGATACATGCTTTGACAAAAGCTAAGGAGTAACTCACTCCTGATGGTCTATCAGCACACCGGACACCAACCCGGAATTTCCGTGGCCGTGCTATTGCTAGACAGTCATTGCACCTACACTAGGGTCATCTGTCCTGTTGACACATCTTGTTTTTAGTCCTGCCGGGTTTCTAGCAACCCTCCTTACCAGGAAAAGCTAGTGGGGGTGCCGGTTCAGTCGCCGATGACACGACCATGCGGCAGATTGTACAAGATTTCATGTAAGCAACAGCACTCATAATCTCACATGTAACCTGACACTAATAAACACACGCATATTAGTTAATTGGTTAATTATTTAACCAACCAACTAATCGATCGCTTGCTTTATCAGTCACTCAATCAATTAGTTGCCTGTCAATACCCTTGCGTCTCTAGATTTGAGGCAGAGCTGGAGGAGAGACGGAATATCATTAAGTTCGCGGATGACGACGAAAAGACCTTCACAGACAACTGATTGACAAAGCAAGAGATTGATTATTCACTTGGTTAAATAACTAACCAATTGATTGGTTAATGAAGTAAAATAGAACCAGTGCGTGTGGTACTGATCATCCTAGGTTACAACAAAATTTGTTTCAACTCATGAATTGCTATCAAGAATCAACAAGAAAAATCAACAAGAAAAATCTTACTCTAGATTAAACAGAATATTTAAAACTCAATTTAGCCTGTGAGATAGCAATCCTTCGATGGAAGGCTAAATATTATAAAAGCTCTCTACTTGTTGCAGATAAGAAAATACATGTAGAAACACAATATTATGGTTAGGACTGAACTACGGAGATGTTTAATATACTGGTATGCTTCTAACTCAATCATCACAATTGATAATCGATAGATGATAGTTTAATATGCGGTTTTAACGTTTAATTTTTTCCCCTATGTAACATATTCAAATATTGATTTTAAGCATGCCTACAAGGCTGCTACTACTACTACTACTACCACTACTACTACTACTACTACTACCACTACTACTACTACTACTACTACTACTACTACTACTGATAATAATAATAATAATAATAATAATAATAATAATAATAATAATAATAATAACACAGTAGGTGTACGTGTTGAATTCAAGTACCTAGAAATTCAAGTGTGATACCTTTCGTTCTTGTCACGATCCGAAGCAGGGAATTATCGATTGATTAAAAGCAATGACTCAAGTCATCGATTGGAAGATGATACTTCGATCAAGGCACACGCTCGTTCAATCAATATCTCATACAAACACAAATGCACATACATGCACATATATACGCTTCTACTCTTTTATTTGTTTCAATCATTTGACTGCGGCCATGTTGAAGCACCGCCTTTAGTCGAACAAACCGACCCCAGAACTTATTTAACCGGTCTCTTTTGCCGAACCGTTAGGTTATGGGGACGTAAACACACCACTATCGGTTGTCAAGCGATGGTGGGGGGGGGGACAAACACACACTCATATATATATATATATATATATATACATATATATGCGACGAGCTTCTTTCAGTTTCCCTCTACCAAATTCACTAACAAGGCTTTGCAGAAGACACTTGTCGAAGGTGCCACGAAGTGGGACTGAACCCACAACCATGTGGTTGGTAAGCAAGCTACTCATCACACAGCCATTCCTGCATCTATACATATATGTGTGTGCATATGTGTATATGTATGTATATATGTATGTAAATGTATATATTCATCTGTCTGTCTATCTGTGCCCCCTGTTTTAACTGTCAGCAGAGGCTGTGCTCCAGTATGACCGCAGTCCATGGAAATAAGAAAAATACGCATTTTTGCAGCCATTGGTCTGTCACCTTCTTGGGGCACTCGCTCAGAAGGTTTTAGTCGCACTAATCCACTTGTTTTTCTTTTTTCATTTTTGAAGTCTGGTACTTATGCTATCGGTCTCTTTTGTCGAACCGCTATGTTGCCATGATGTGAACAAACCCACACCGTGATGGGTCAAACTCAAACATACACACACACACCCAAACACGCACACACATAGACGCTGGGCTTCCACACAACTTCCGTCTACCAATTTCACTCAAAAAGCTTCCACCGATCTGGGCCCATAACATAAGTCAGAAACTACCCCATAATGGGATTGAACCTGAATCCATACGACTGGAAAGCGAACTTCTTTGTTACACAGTGATCTTCAGCAACTCTCTTTCTTCAATATGGTTGAATAGTTCTGGAAGCAGATTCTTTCAGGAACTTTTCTCTTTACCAATTTTTTTTTCTATTAAGCAACATCACAGATGTTCTCATTATTGGGCAAGGCTGCCGGCATTCACGCACACACACACACACACACACACACACACACACACACACACACACACACACACACACACACACACACACACACACACACACAAAATGCATACTTCAGAGAGCGGCAGAAAGATCAAAAGGAATTCGTACAAGACCAAAACAAATATCCCAAAAAAAAAACCCCAAAAAAAACCAAAACCAAAAAATAGGATGAACAGAAAAATTCTGACAAACCTAATGAAAAATAGGTAAAAAATAATTTATAAAAGAACGCGACAAAAATTTAAAATAACAAATGTTTGTCTTTGATGTTTGTGTCTTATAATGGCTCATAATTTTGGCTGACGGACAACCATTTTAAGAGAAGAGGGAGTAGTCGATACCATCGATTGCTATACTTGACTGGTACTTTATTTTATCGGCCCTGAGGTGGGGTGAAAGTTCAAGTTGGCATCGGTGGGATTTGAACTCAATATGCAAACAACTGAAGCTCTTGCTGGTTTTTAATTAAGGTGCGAGTATTAAAAATTTGGAAGGAAGAAAGTAGTCAGTACTCGTTTTGGCTGTAGGCACAGGGGCTGAAATTTATTGGAAGGGGCAAGTCGACCCCAATACACAGCTGGTACTTAATTTATCGCCCCCCAAAGTCGACCTCGGAGGAATTTGAACTCAAAACGTAACGGCAGACGAAATACTCCTAAGCTTTTCGCCCCGCGTGCTAAGGGTCGCTGCCTTAGAAAACAGGCAATAACACATGAATTAGAGCCCCTGTGTGTTATTCAATATTTAAATATCCTTTTATTTATCCTTGTTATTCAAATGCCCTTTACTGGCCCCTCTGAGTTATATCCCTTAATTGAATTTTTAATTTCATACATACATACATACATACACACACACACACACACACACACACACACACACACACACACACATATATATATATATGTACATACATATAAGAGGGATGACCCCTAAGTGGACATCCATTTTGCTAGAAGTAGACCACCTGTGGTCTGACCACTAAGAAAAGATTGTTCTCAAGAAAATTCAGCATTTGTTTTCGTATTTCATGTTGTTTACTGTTTGTGACGTCCTGTACCCATATATGCATATGTTCACATACACACACGCACACACACACACATATATATTAAAATCAATTTACAAAGGTACCGTTAATTCTATTATTATCTAATGTCACTAATTTAAGAATGATAATAACAGAATCAACGCTACAGGCGACAGCAGGCTAAAAAATAGCATTTAAATAGCTAAGGGATTAAAATTAATCAAAGGACATACTTAGTATGATTACCTGCTTGAAATAACAGTCAAAACTCATTATTAAACCGCCAAAAAATACACTGGTGATAACTACAGAAATCAAACGAAGGCAAATTTGGTTAAGACAATCTACTTACATACATTTAAGTATTTGGATTCACGTGGACTGGTTTCTGCATTGGCACAATAAGCTTTAGCTTCTTCAGCACGCATTACCAGGATAAGAGATTCCCAACCTATCCTTCTCAATTCTGTGCCGCTACTGGTTCGTTTCGCGCCGAGTTTTGACTGTTTTATTATACACTGAAATTATTATGCACTGAAATTATTATTACACTATGAAGGCTACGAACCATACGAATCATATGAAGGCTCCGAAACGGACGGAATCATACGGACATCAACTGGTTAAATTAATATATTCACCTCTCATATCAACTAAATTTCTCTGGTCTACACTTTCCTCGTGAATTTTGAAAATTCTAGTCAGTTTCTGAAACCTTTTCGCAGAACTGGTGGAATCGATATTTTTTTTAATAAATCGATTATTAAAGATGGCAACTATATTTAATTCATGCTAATAACGTTTCATATCACGAACGATTGTAGGAACATGTTCATAGGTCACCCAACATACATAAAATAATAGACAGATAGACAAATTATTAATTTTTTCAAACCACGATCTTCCGTTAAAAAATAGTAAGAAAACTTAATAATATTTTTCCAAATATATTACGGCCGAAACAAAAAGAGTGGTAGGCGTTGTTGGAACGCCATTAATCGAAGGTTTGTTCAATCAGGGTCCATCAACGGTTAAACAACCTCAATTGCTATAGCAAGCTAATGAAAGATGGAGCATCTATTGTTAGAGATACTTGCTGAATCCCTCTCAAAATGCATAATTCCGTTTAAGAAAATAGGAAAGAAAATAGAATAACATTTATAATGTAGTATTATAACTGAGTAAAATAAAAGACAGTACAGTCACGGGTGGAATGTCGTGACTGTATTGCTCATACGGTTTGTTCAATAGGAGTTGAACTGAATTTGAACAACGACAGTAACAACAAGGTTTTCTATATATATTTGTAATATTAGCTATTTTGAAGATTTTAATGAAAAACAATTGCAGCGTGGAAGGTGTTTATAAGCCATTTAAGAAACACACAAAAACCGTTAAATTCACTTCAACATTTAAATTTAATTTGCCACACTATTTTCGTCGCTTTGTGACCGCGACCTGTTCACTGTTTTTCAGCGAAGCAAAATTTGAAACCCTTCCAAAAGAACAGGCGTGGCTGTATGGTAAGAAGATTACTTCTCAACCACATGGTTCGGTGTTCAGTCCCACAGCGTTGTATCTTGGGCAAGTATCTTCTGCTATCGCTTCAGGCCGACCAGAGCCTTGAGAGTGGATTTGGCAGATGGAAACTGAATCAAACCCATCGTTTATCTGTATGTATATATCTATGTATGTGTGTCTCTGTGACTATCTTTGTCTCCCACCACCGCTTCACAACCGGCGTTGGTGTGTTTACATCCCCGTAAACATGTATATATATATACATGCATA